>NC_044383.1:5122800-5380300 GCF_006542625.1 Nomascus leucogenys | reverse complement strand
GAGATGAATACGCATCAAGGAACATTGCCTTCAAACCACATGAGCAAATCTACCAAGTAATTGTAAGTGCACCTTGCTTTCCTGCTTTTCTTTCCATTCTGGTCCTGATTTCCTGCCGTTCTGGGGCATTTCTGTGGGCACACGCTTCTTCTGCAGCAGCCTAGGAATTGGGGAAAAACCCAAACTCTGATTTGATATGTGCAGGTTGTTAAATAGAATTTTTTAATGGAATGTGGGATAAAGAGGGTTGTGAGGGAAGGACAGAGTAGAGATGAGGGAGGAAAACATTTAAAGTGTGACTACAAAGGCGAGAGGGGAATGGAAACCCGAAGTGGCTATCAGAAGGAATTCTGCACTGTGTCCCAGCCCCGCATGGAGGCTGGCTGGAGCAGGCTCCCTCTGTCTCCTTAAAGACAGAATCCTGGTGTCTTCTAATGAAAGTGACATCTGCTTTAGGAATCAAAGTTTCAGAGCAAAGTTGGCCACCAAACACAGCTGCTTCTACTGAGCCCCATTATTTTGTGCCAATGTCCAGTTCTGTTTTAGATGAGGGTACTGGCATAGCAGGTGGCAGAATTCACACTCCTCCTGATTTTCCAGGCCTCCAGCAATCCTTAGATCACAGCACCATTGATGCTTGATGCTTCTCATCTCTGACACCCTGCCAGCTCAGGAAATATTTCATAATTAAAAATGTAAAAATGTTAATTACCTGAAGATACTTCCTGATGGGTAGCACTGATCAGGAGGGAAATTGATGGTATTAAAACAGGGAAAATTATTAGATTAAGCAATATTCATGGGAAATGTATCTCATAAGAGCTCTGTGTGTGGTCGTGCATGTTTGGTGCTGTTTTCTGCATTCTATGCTGTCCATGGGTTAGAATGCATTGAACCAGGACGATGTGATGCAACAATTTGGCCAGAAAGAAGGGCATGTCTTCTTGGGTGGTGAAATATTTGGAGCTGCAGGAATGATGCAGAGAGGAGAAAAAGAAATAGGCTCTATTGCTTTAATATTCCTGTGGCCATTGGAGGGGACATCACCTGGGGCAGTTGGGAAGGAGGTTTTGCTGAGGATCTGGGCTGGGATCATGGAGGGGACAGAGGGTTGTTTCTCCCGCTGGGGTGGACCAAGTGCCTGGAAGGTACATCATCGTGTGCCTGGCTGCCTGACAAACTTCTGTAAAGGGCCAGAGGGTAAATAACTTGAGCTTTTGTAGGGCCGTACCTTCTGTGGCATCTACTCAGCTCTGTTGTTCCAGTTCAAAAGCAGCCATGTGCAGTTCCTACATGAATGGAATGGCTGTGTTCCAATCAAACTTTACTTATGGACAACTGAAGTTTGAATTTAATATAATTTTTTTTTGAGGCGGAGTCTCACTCTGTCACCCAGGCTGGAGTGCAGTGGTACAATCTCAGCTCACTGCAACCTCTGCCTCCTGGGTTCAAGTGATTCTCCTGCTTCAGCCTCCAGAGCAGCTGGGATTACAGTCACATACCATGACGCCTGGCTAATTTTTGTATTTTTAGTGGAGATGGGGTTTCATCATGTTGGCCAGTCTGGTCTCAGACTCCTGACCTCAAGTGATCCACCTGCTTCAGCCTCCCAAAGTGCTGGGATTACAGCCTTGGCCTGGCCTTGAATTTAATATAATTGTGATGTATGATGAAATCATCTTTCTATTTTCTTCAACTGTTTAAAAGTGTAAAATTCATTCTTTGCTCATGGGTCAGATTTGGCTTACAAATCATGCTAGTCTGCCAGCCTCTGCTTAGAATTTTCATTGACAAATATCTTACTTGATCAGTTTCATCTATTTCAAGTCATGGAACTTGAAGTTGCTGTATTTTTGGACAAAAATACACCATTAATGAGAAGTAAGAATTGAGAGGTCTTAGCAGGCAGCAGGTTAGATAATCTGAGGTAATAATCCAAGCTGAAATCAAGTTGAATAATAATTCAAGTCTTTTCTGAAATTCTGGCTTATTATCTCATAAGTGTTATGTATTGTTTAGATAAGAGCTTACCTGGGATATTCATTCATTCATTGATTCATGTCTTCATTTATTAAACAAATATTAGTTGAATGTCTCACCCTGCATTAGACCCTGTGCTAGGCACTGGAGATGCAGCTGTAAGAAGATTAGGTAAAGTTCTTGCCTTCATGGAGTTTACAGTCTAATGAGGCAGGCTAACATCAAACAAATACATACTCAAATGCCTAAGTCATTATGAATTCTTTTTTTTTTTGAGAAAGGGTTTTGCTCTTGTTGCCCAGGCTGGAGTGCAGCAGTGTGATCTCAGCTCACTGCAACTTCTGCCTCCCGGGTTCAAGCGATTCTCTTGCTTCAGCCTCCTGAGTAACTGGGATTACAGGCATGTACCACCACGCCTGGCTAATCTTGTATTTTTAGAAGAGACAGGGTTTCACCATATTGGCCATGGTTGGTTTTGAACACCTGACCTCCGATGATCTGCCCACTTACAGCCTCCCAGAGTGCTGGGATTACAGGTGTGAGCCACCATGCCTGGCCTGTGTCATTATGAGTTTTTAAACTGTTATTTAGCAATGCCTCATTCATATCCTTTGGACCTTTTAGGGTGTTCAACATTCAGCTACCACTACCTGCCTGTCTGTATCTGAGGCCCTCCTTTCCTTCCTTCCTTCCCTCCCCTCGTCTCCTCCCCTCCCCTCTCCTCTCCTCCCCTCCCCTCCCCTCCCCTCCCTCCTCTACTTGTGGGAAGCCCTATGGGCCGCAGCAGGTATGGTAGACCTGAAGTACCTGAGAATGAACACCCACGCCCATCTAGATCCAGGACTGTAGGAGCTGAAGTATAAACACCCCAGCTCCCTTGCCCTGTGAGCGGGAAAATATCAAAGTGTTTCCCCCATTACTTAATTACTCTAAACAAATCTCAGTTTTCCTCTATGAAATGGGGATCAAAGTAGAATTTGCACCAGAGAGTCATACGTGGATGTATTAGTTTCCCATTGCTGCTGTAACAAGTTACAGGTTACTATAAACAGTAGCTTACAGCAAAGAAGATTTATTATTTTACACCTCTCATTACCTACGTTGGGCTGGCTTGAAAACACAGAAAGACATGCAGGTGCTATGACGGTCCATGACGGGTCAGTTGGATCAGGGAAGCAATATCTAAACTGAGAGCTGGTAGATGAAGTGGGGTCTAGCCCCGCGAGGAGGGAGCAGGGGGTATGTGTGTATGGGGGATCCTAGGTATGAGCACCAACAAGGTAGCTGGAAAGTCTGGCCCACCCACAACACACAGACACTGTGCTTGTTGAGGGCTACTGAAGCCTCTGCTTTCAGGAAGCTGGGGGTTAATTGTGGTCAGCTTCCAAAAGGAATAATTTCTGGAATGTGTCTTGATCTTTTTATTTTCATATTATCTTCTGATTTTCTCATCTTGCCCTAACAACTACACTGTGGGGTTGGGAGGGGGAATAGTCTACATAGAGTGTGTTACAGAGAAGTTGAAGGTTCAGGAAGCTGCTGGCCCCTTGGCTCCCCGGTGTTTCTTCCTCTGTGATGTTGCTGATGGTTCCCAAGAAAAGAAAACCTGTCATCCACCAAACCAGGGAAACCTGTTGTCTGTGCAAAACATTCGAAGCACTCAGAAGTATGCAAGAGTCAAGATCACCTGGAATCCTACCACCTAGCAACACTCATTACTAAGGCTTGGTGCATCCTTCTTTGCTTGTTATGCATAGACACAGACTTGCACACACACAGTGCTATGGTTTGGATATTTGACCCGGGTAAATCTCATGTTGAAGTTTGATCCCCATTGTTAAAGGTAGGGCTTAATAGGAGGTGTTTGGATTCCTCATGAATAGATTAATGCCCTGGAGGGAGGGAAGTGAGTTACTTCTCTATTAGTTCCTTTGAGAGCTTCCTTGGAGCTAGTTAATAAAAAGAGTTTGGCACCTTCGCTTTCTCTCTCTTCCCACCTTTCTCTCTTGCCTCTTCTCTCCCCATGAGATCACCTCCTGACCTTCGGCAATCCACCTGCCTCTGCCTCCCAAAGTGCTGGGATTACAGGCATGAGCCACTGCGTCTGGCCTCTTTTTTTAAAAAAAATTTAAATAGAGATGAGATCTCACTATGTTGCCCAGGCTGGTCTCAAACTCCTGAGCTCAAGTGATTTTCCTGCCTTGGCCTCCCAAAGTGCTAGGATTACAGGAATGAGCTGCCACACCCAGCCAAATTCCACACATTCTTTGATCATGAATAACTTATAATATTAGCCAGTGCTTTCTGAGTGCTGTTGTTTGCCAAGCTCTGAGTTTGGTGCTTCTTATTTTGGTGCATTAACTCATTTAGTTCCCTGTGGTAGGTAGAAAAATGCCCTCCAAAAGATGTCCACCTCCTAATGTCCCCAAACTATGAATATGCTACGTTACATAGGAAAAGGTACTTTGCAGATGTGATTAGGAATCTTGAGAAAGGAAGATTTTCCTGGATCATCTGGTCAGGCCCAATGTTATCACAAGGATTCCTGAAAGATGGAAAAAGGAGGGAGAGAGATTGAAAGATGCCTGTGATGCTGGCTTTAAGACAGAGGAAAGTCTGGAGAAAGCAGACACTGATGGATGGTGGAAGAGACAAGGAGACAGATTCTCCCTTTGAGCCTCCAGGAAGAACACAGCCTTTTGGCACCATGATTTCAACCCAGTAAGACTGACTTTGGACTTTTTCTTCTTCTTCTTCTTTTTTTTCTTTTGAGACAGATTTTATTCTGTCACCCAGGCTGCAGTGCAGTGTTGTGATCTCAGCTTACTACAACCTCCACCTCCTGGGCTCAAGTGATCCTCCAGCCTCAGCCTCCCAAGTAGCTGGGACTACAGGTGCACACCACCATGCCTGTCTAATTTTTGTATTTTTTGTAGAGACAGGGTTTGCTATGTGGCCCAGGCTGGTCTCAAACTCCTGAGCTCAAACGATCTGCCTGCCCTGGCCTCCCAAATTGCTGAGATTACAGGCGTAAGCCACCAAGCCTGGCTTAAAATCCTTATGTTATTAAAAGAAAACATAAGTAAGTATTTCTCTAATCTTGGAGTGGAGACTGTCTTTTTAATCGTAATGCCAAGACAGAAATCCTAAAGGAAAAGATGGATACATTTTTTTCTATAAAATATTAAGACTTTTAAAAAAAACTTTGTATAGACAAACATATTTGTATAGACAGAGTGAGACAATATCTCCAAAAAAACACACACACACACAAGAAACAAAAAACCAGTAATGATTTAAAAAATATCTTTAGCTCTTGTGGAATTTACTTGAGTGTAGAATAATAGCTAGGGGTCTATGTTGGGATGATCGCACCCAACACCAGGTTGTGGGGTTGACGAAGTCCAGCAGAGTCAAAGGAATGAGAAAAGACAGTTTGAGAGAGAAAGTGGGTCCAGGGGGCCATTGCGAGTGTGGAGGCTGCGAAGGCCCTGGAGCTCTGGAAGCCCAGATTATTTATTGGTGATCAAACAAAGAAACAGGTGGTGAGAATGTGGGGGTCAAAAGGGCACATTGCATTAAGCACATGATTTACAGCTGTGACGGTTTAGCATATGCTCTGCTACTTGAGATGATGGGGAGCAGGTTCTTTTAACTCAAGATACAATCGATCCTGGGAGAGCAAAGAGCAAGAAGCCAGCAAGTCTAGACACATTCCAGAGCAACGAGCCCTGGATTCTATCCAAGCCACGAGGGCTTTTATGCCCTGGGCTTAGATTATGGTGCGTCAGGGTAGCCTTCCACCCTTTGGCACAGAGCTTGGTGTTCCAAAGGCCACAAGGGGTTTTAGACCCTGGACCCTGGACATGTTCCAAGACTCTTTTACATTATGTCAGACATGCAAGCCCTGCCTCAGCTTCTCTCCTGACACTCAACTTTTCTCCCACCAGGTCTAAATGTTTTCCCTTTTTCTTTTCTGAATTTGCATAAGTTCTTGGATCCATGTCTGCCCTCTCTGCCTGATGCCAGCACATGTGGCCTGGGTCACTGTCACTTAATGGCATCCTCTAATAGACAGTATGGCTGGAGCTAAGGTTGGGGTGACCTCATAGGCTATTCCTATTATTTCTAATTTTATACTTTCTGTTTCTAAATAGCTTACATTCATGTTTCCCTGTATTGTGCTTTCTTGTTTCATTTTATTATATATATATATATATTCTAATTTTTATCTTCCTGTTTCCATTTTTGCCATAATGACAAAATTTCATTTGTTAATTTTAAGAATAATTCTTTTGGTAATTTAGAGGCTACACAGGTTCATTTTCTAGGCAGCTCGTGGCTGCTGTCACTCACTGTATTTTTAAAAAATTAAAATAACTTCATTGGTCTGATTATTTGATGATTAGGAAATTAACAAGATTATCAAAATTATCTGATAATATCTGAAAATGTGAAGAAGAAGGGAAAATTACCCATCATGTTATCACCCAGAAATGCCCACTGGTAGTAGCTCACGGTGTAATTTACAGTGTGGCTGAACATGCTTAGATAACTCTTTTATGCTGTTGGGTTGTGTTTTTTGTCTGGTTAGTGAATTGTCCTTTCCACATAAATAAATAAACTCCATTTTCATCCTTAATGACAACAGAATTTTCTACCATATTTATTTACCTATGCTATTGCTAAATATTTAGCTTTTTCACTGTTTACTTTTATAAACAATACTGCAATGAACATCCTGATTCAAGTATGTCTTTACTGTGTGTTTCCAGTTGTTTGTTCAAAGGCGTTGGCATGGTTAAGGCTTGTGTCTTGTTGCCAAATTACCATCTCAAGAGGCTGTGCCATTTTGTCTTGCCACCAGCAATATAGAAGCATCTCCTCCCTTTTCCTATACCCTAATCCATACTGGGCTTTATCAGTCTTTTTAATCTTTGTCAATTTTGTAGGTAAATGGCGTCTTATTATTTTAATTTATCTTTAATTGATTATTAGGAAGGTTGAACATATTTTGGTTCACATAGGCACTTGTATTTCTTTTACATTTGAATCTGTATTTTTCAATCAGATAAACAATGAAATGAAGTCAGTTAATCTCCCTTCTGACTGGGATGAGAATAACACTGCGCTTTTACATTCAATATCCTACTGTGGCTGGTGTGAAGGGTGGGAATAGGTGATGAGCTGGTTCCTCAGCTCCCTGGGGGTTCACTGAGCTCTCTAACTGATTGCTTGAGCCTTCTTCCAGATGGTGACTTGACCCTAGATGGTCTTCTTGGTTCTAACTTGGCACTTCCTACAGATGCTGTTTTTGGTAACACTTGCTTAGCTCCACCCAGACGCCCGCAGGTGGCTCCATGTGACTTACTTGGCCAAAATCCATAGGACCTCGTGTTCTAGCAAGGACTGCCCAGAGACAAGCTCCAATTACTGAAAGAAGAGAAGATTGGGCAGCAAAGCCTTGTCTGAGATCATGTGACTGGCTCAGCAAACCCACAGCTAGGATCCAGGTTTCATCTTCTTTCTTCTGTGTTACAGTACCATGCCTTGGGATTATTCACTTGCATTGCCTAATCCCTATTGCTGAGATGATGGTTCAGAGCCGGTGTTCTGAGCTGCATCCTCTCCCACATGTCACTCATCTACGCACTCACTCATTCCACAGATATTTATTGCATACCTATTCTGTGCCAGGCAGCGTTCTAGCACTGAGCTTGATCCAGACTTCTTACTTTCTGATCCTTTTCAAGATACTTCCTCTTTGGACCCCAGTTTCTCCATCTGTGGCACGGGAATAAATTTGAGAGGACCATCTGTACCTCATGAAGTTTTGTGAAAGTCCAGTGGAATGATACAGGCGAAGTGCTCAGTACAGTGCCGGCACATGTGAGATGAAAGCTGGCTTTTATTATTTGAAAAGAATTATTTTGGCTTCTGTGTGGAAGATCATGATTCCCCTGCAATTTTCCCTTACAGCCTATGGCCTTTGCCTGCCTTCTGCAGAAACTAAACCCCTTTGAGTGGAATAGAAGGTAAAAATGCCTCCTAATGAAGAGGGTCACATCTGGTGGTCTCCAACTCTATCATTCTTCAATTTTACTGTCTCTAGTTTCTGGTCTTGATTGGTGCTATGGGGCTTCTAACATTCAAGTTCTGGTTTATGAGACTCAGTGAACTTCTTTTGGATAAATATGGACTATAGCTTGTTGTTTTCTTTTATGATGCACACACAAAAAATGTCAGAGGAGCTGAGCAGCTGAGTTTGACTTCTAAAGAAGTTATAGGACTGTCTCTCTCCTTCTGTTATTCTCAGGCTCAATTCTTACCCTTGTCCCATGTGCCCACCCACCTGAAAATCAAAAGATGAGCTCCCCACCATTCTGGCAGATCTGCCCTGATTGAAGACCTGCAGAAAAGCCGAGGCGTCTAGGGTTTTGGAATAAAATTTCTTCTGCCTACAACAGATCCGCATCTAATCAAAACCCTTAATTAAAAAAAATCTCAGGTATTTAATTTGATTTGCTTATTTGCATAATATTGGAGGACAAAAGAAACCTGCCCCACAGCCTGCGTTTCTGCTGCAGGCCAAGGGACGGCCCATTGTGACCCGCCCCCATGACTAGGCTGGCCTTAGGGGAGAGACCGCTGGTTCACTCCTCTCAACGCAGTTCTGCTGCTTTGGGGGGGAGGGGCGGGGCGGGTGGTGGAGTGGATGTTCCATGTGTGGGAAGATTCTGGAAATGGCTTTATAGAAAAAAACCTTTGTTCCACATTTCAACTGCTGGCTTAAAATGCCCGATTCTCTGAAAGTGGACTCCTTTTGCCTATGTTGTGTCTGTGGCACAAAGGGAATTCGGTGTCAGATGCTGTAGGGACAAGCTTTGTGGAGGCGAAGGCACTCAGGAGCCAAGGGGGGTGGTCACTGGAGGCAAACGCCTTTTAACTCTTTTGCCAGCCTTGGTTGACATTTGATTGTCATGTTTAGTCCGTTTAGCTACCCTTACTGGGGGCACCTTGTAAACGTCTAAGGACAAAAGTTCACATCAAATGTGTCCTGAGGACCAATTAGCAAAACTGAAAGGGCTGAAAACTCCTACTTGAACATAATTGACACTGAAAGCACCTAAGCTAAGTTGCAGCAAGGGACCTACCCCACCAGAGCCCACGAGTTTTAGGTCAGCACAGTCGGGCGATGTGCTTTTTGGCCAGCAGGGGGAGCCCCAGAGTCCTGGAGAGCTAGACAAGCAGCCTTGTCTTAACCCAGAGCAGTGAAAAGGGTGCCCAGGAAACCTTATTTCCTGAAAAGGCAGCTTTTGGAACCTGAATGGCTATTCACATCACACATTAAATGCTATTCAGAAAATAAGGTAAAATCAGGCCATCAGAACTTTGAACAAATGTTTGTGTCCGTTTTATTATTGAAAAATTGCATCAGATGAGAGTATTTTTTCCCTCAAATGACCTAAGCGATAGTTTAGAAGAGCTTCATTTCACGTCTTTTAATTTTGAATTATTCTCTTATCTGTAATAAAGCACCAGTCAAGCACAGAATTAGTATTCTGGAAGAAAGGGCTCAATGAGCTAAAACATTTCTATCTGGGGTAGGGAGAGCATCTTATCTTGCTTAAGTGTTTCAGAAGGAATTTGTAGGGAAAGAGGCAGAATATTTGGTATGACTGAATGGAAAAAAATATGTTAGTCTCTTCTCTTTTCCCATATGTGCCATATACCAGTTCACACGGCAACACCTCACTGTACGGTAAGTTCGACATAAAGCACTTAGTACAAAACTTGGGCTCTTCCTTTCAGTTCTGCTAGATTCTTTTATTAATGAGAGTGAGGCAAAAACACAGCCTTCTTTCTCCAGTTACATTTCTGGCATCAGATGCTCCATCATACATCATCATCTGCAGCAGCGACTTTGGAAATAGCTGACTATTAGCAACTTAATTGCCCTTGAATATACAATGCACACTTGTGCAGATGATTCGTGAAGACGACTGCCAACAGACAGTGAAATTAGAAAAAATGGCCTCTTGGGTTACGTCCGTATCGAAGTTTTAAAGAAGGAGTAAAAGAAGATGTGGCTATAAATTGAAGTTTTAGCAGACTTTAATAAGTGTCTGCCACTCCATTTTAGGCACCGACTAGGATTTTTGCTGTGGTTTAACGCCAGTTGATGTCTAGTGTATGAATAAACAGGTAATGAGTATCATCCAAACATCTATTAGTTCACTGACCTTTTGGATTATAGATGTAAGAAAGATCTTTAAAATATGCATTCGATAGTAATGGCTTCATAATAAAGTGTTGTTTTTTTTTTTTTTTTTGAGACAGAGTCTCGCTCTTGTTGCCCAGGCTGGAGTGCAGTGGTGCGATCTCGGTTCACTGCAACCTCCGCCTCCTGGGTTCAAGCAATTCTCCTGCCTCAGCCTCCCAAGTAGCTGGGATTACAGGCATGCACCACCATGCCTGGATAATTTTTTGTATTTTTAGTAGAGACGGGGTTTCACCATGTTGGCCAGACTGGCCTCGAACTCCTGACCTCAAGGGATCCACCTGCCTCGGCCCCTCAAGGTGCTGGGATTACAGGCGTGAGCCACTGTTCCTGGCCATAATAAAGTATATTCATTATGTGTGTTTTATAAGGCTCTGATAATTTTACCTGGGATTAAATAAATGTCAGTACCTATATCAAGACTTCAATTATAGGGCTTTTGAAACCGTCAAGTATTCAGAACAATGAAAATCAGGAATTTGAACAGCCAGATATGTGAGGTTCCGTTTATACCCATAGTTGCTTAATAGATATCTTGTTTGTACTGGCAGTTTCTCTAGGGATGAGCAAATGGCAAAATTTACATTTGGGCAAACTACAAAAAGACAGAGTTAACTTAGAAAGCTGACTGGTATGAGGATTTTTACATATGATGTTAAATGGGTTAATGAGATTGATGTTGATGTTGTATCCAGGCCTTTGTTTTTTTGTTTTTTTTTGTTTTTTTTTTAAGACAGAGTCTCACTCTGTTGCCCAGGCTGGAGAGCAATGGTGCAACCTCAGCCCACTGCAACCTCCGCTTCCCAGGTTCAAGCGATTCTCCTGCTTCAGCCTCCTGAGTAGCTGGGATGAGTGGTGTGTGCCACCACACCCAGCTATTTTTTTTATATTTTTTTTGTATTTTTACTAGAGATGGGGGTTTCACCACGTTGGCCAGGCTGGTCTCGAATTCATGACCTCAAGTGATCCACCTGGCTTGGCCTCCCAAAATGCCAGGATTACAGGCATGAGTCACTGTGTCCAGCCTCATGTTGTATCCAGGTTTTTAAATACTATTGGTCTTGGACTGTTATGGATGCTAACATAAGAAAATATTTTGAATTCTGATACACATCAAAGAGCACAGAAAATAATAGTGAAAAGGAAGTTTGTTGAGGAGGGAAGCAATTGAGCTGGAGACGGTTCCAACAGTTGAGTCTATCATTCATTTTGTAGAAAGCAGTTCTTGTTATACTTCAATTAAAATTCTTTCCAAATGAACATACAATAAAATTGATTTTGTATGTGTGTGTTTAGTTCAATGAGTTTGAAAACATGTATAGGTTCATGTAACCGCCCCCACAATCAGGATTCAAAGTAAACTCATTACTCAAAAACCTGTTTCCTGCCATCTGCCCTTCCTTTGTAGTCACACCCTCCTCGCCTCTTCACCCCCAATGCTCCTTGTCACTACAGCTTTATGTTTTGGAGAATGATAAGTAAATTGAACCAAGCAGTGTGTAACATCTTTGAGACGGGCTTCACTCAGCACAGTGTCTCTGAGATTCATCTTAGATGCTGTGTACACCAGTCAGTTCTTCCTTTTTATTTCTGGCTAGTCATTCATTGTCAAGGTATGTTCAGTGTGTCATCCATTCATTAGTTGAAGGACTTGTGGGTTGTTTCCAGTTTTTGGTGGTTATAAATATAGCTGTTATAAACATTCGTATACTGATTTTTGTGTGAACACACATTTATATTTCTCTAAGGCAAGTACCTAGGGGTGGAATGGCTGGATCGTATGTGTACCTTAAGTGTATGTGTAAGTTTATAAGAGACTTCCAAACTGGTTTCCATTGTGGCTGTACCATTTTGCATTCCCAGCAACAAGAGTTCCAGTTGCTCTGCATCCTGGTCAGTACTCAGTGCTATCAGTAGCTTTTTATCTCAGCCATTCTAATAGACCTGTAATGCTATCTCTTGAGGTTTTCATTTGCATTTCCCTGATGGCTAACGGTGTGGAACATCTTTTCACATGCTTATTGACCATTCACATTTGCTCTTTAGTAAAGTATCCATTAAAGCTCCTGCCCATTTTTTAATCAAGCTGTTTCCTGACTGTTGTGGCTTCTTTATACATTCTCGATCCAAGTCCTTGTTGGATATGTGACTTGCAAATACTTTCTCCCAGTTTGTAATTTGTGTTTCCATTCTCTTAAAAGTGTCTTTCACAGATCAATAGCTTTAAATGTTGATGAAGTCCAATCTATCAATGTTTTAAAAAATTTATGGATTGAGCTCTGGGTACTATGTCTAAGAGCTCTTTGCCTAACCCTGGGTTATCAAGATTTTCTCTCATGTTTTATCCTAAACGTCTCATAGTTACATGTTTTACATTTAGATCTATGTTCTATTTTGAGTTATTGTTTGGATAAGATGTGATGTTTCAGAAAATGTTCATTTTATGTTTTTGGGCTTTGGCTGTCCAATATAATTTGTTTCAACACCATTTGTTGAAAAACCCATCCTTCCGCCATTGAAATTGCTGTTGCACTTTTGTCAAAAATCAATTGGTCATATTTATGTGGGTCTATTTTTGGACTTGATATTGTTCTGTGGATCTGTCTCTTTACCAATACCATACTATATTGATTACTATCATTGTATAATACATCTTAAAATTGAGTAGTGTGTTTCCTCTGATTTTATCCATTTTCAACATGGTTTTTCTACTCTAACTTCTTTGCCTTTCCACAGATATTTTAGAATTTGTTTTTATATATCTTTAAAAATTCTGCTAAAATATTGATTAAAATTGTATTAAATTTAGAGATGATTGTGGGGAGAACTGACATCTTTACTATGCTGACTCTCCCAATTCATGAACATATTAAGTCTCTCCACTTATCTATGTCTTTCATGAGCATTTTCTACTTTTCAGATTCTATACAGATTCATGTACAGATTCTGTACATGTTTTGTTAGATATATAAATAACTAAATATTTCATTTTGTGGGAAGCTATTCTAAATGTTTATTTTTAAATTTTGATTTTAAATTGCACATTGCTACTACGTGGAAATACAACTGGTGTGTGTATGTGTGTAATCGTTAGGATTTTCTAGTAGACATTCATGTTGCCTGTGAATAGGTACATTTTTATTTCTTCTATCCTAATATGTATACCTATTGTATTAGTCTTCTTGGTCTACTATACAAAATACCACAGAATGAGTGGCTTAAACAACAGAAATTGATTTTCTCATGGTTCTAAGGGCTGGGAAGTCCAAGATCCAGGACATATTGCTGGATTTGATTTGATAATATTTTGGTGAGGATTTTTACATTGCTGGTCATGAGGAATATGAGTTTGTAGGGTTTTTTTTTTGCTTGTATTGTCTTTGTCTGGTTTAGTTATCAGGATAATAATGGCCTCATCAAAATATATTGAGATGTGTTCCCTGTTCTATTTTCTGAAAGAGATCATGTGGAATTGGTGTTATTTCTTTTTTAAAATGTTTGGTAGAAGCCATCAGTGAAACTATCTGGGAATGGAGGTTTCTTTTGTGTAAAGTTTTAAACTATAAATTTAATTTTTTAAATGTTATAGGACTATTCAGGCTATTTCATCTTGGGTGAATTTTGGCAATTGGTTTTCAAGAATTCATTTATTTCATCTAAGTTGTTGAATTTATGTGAGTAGAATCATTCTTGGTATTCCTTTATTAACCTTTTAATGTCTGGCAGGGCTGCCTATCACTATATGTTCTTTTTCATTCCTCATATTGATAATTTGAGTCTTTTGTCAGTCTTGCTTGAAGATTATAAATTGTATTGATATTTTAAAAGAACCAGCTTTTTGCTTCATTGACTTTTCCCCATTATTTTTCTGTTTTCAGTTTCACTCGTTTCTATTCTTATATATATTATTTCCATCCTTATGCTTGCTTTAGTTTTATTTAGCTCTTCTTTTTTTCCTCATTTCCTAAAGTGAAAGCTGAGATTATTGCTCTGAGATGTTTCAATTTTTCTTTTTTTTTTTTTTTATTATACTTTAGGTTTTAGGGTACATGCGCACAACGTGCAGGTTTGTTACATATGTATCCATGTGCCATGTTGATTTCCTGCACCCATTAACTCGTCATTTAGCATTAGGTATATCTCCTAATGCTGTCCCTCCCCCTTCCCCCCACCCCACAACAGTCCCCGGAGTGTGATGTTCCCCTTCCTGTGTCCATGAGTTCTCATTGTTCAATTCCCACCTATGAGTGAGAACATGCGGTGTTTGGTTTTTTGTCCTTGTGATAGTTTACTAATATAAGCTGAAATGATTTGGCTCTGTGTCCCCAACCAAATCTCTTCTTGAATTGTAATCCCCTTGTGTCAAGGGAGGGACCTAGTGGGAGGTGACTGGATCATGGAGGCACTTTCCCTCATGCTGTTCTCTCGATAATGAATGAGTTCTCACGAGATCTGATGGCAGTTCCTCATTTCTCCTTCACTATCTCTCTCTCACCTGCTGCCATGTAAGATGTGCCTTGCTTCCCCTTTGCCTTCCACCATGATTGTAAGTTTCCCAAGGCCTCCCCAGCCATGCAGAACTGTGAGTCAATTAAACCTCTTTCTTTGATAAATTACCCAGTCTCACATAGTATCTTTATAGCAGAGAATGGACTAATACATAAGCATTTAATGCTGTGAATTTCCCTCTGAGCCACTACTTCAGTTTTATGAAAAGAGGGTGAGTGGTAAGAAGTCCAGCCATTTTCAACAAACCACATTCCAGGCAATTTTCTTCACCAATTAAAATTTAAAACCTCCTATTGCATGCTTGTGTGCTTAGGGGATGAAGGAGGGCTAAGTTTGTCAGATGTTCTGTACCAGCTATTTCTATTTCTATGGCACAATTGAGACCTTGAGTCTTGAAGAAAAAGTTAAATTTTATAGACTGTTTGTTATGTCATGGGATAAATACATAATACAGTTTTGAAAGCTTTCCATACCATAAAGCATCACCAACTTTACTAACTGCCTTTATTTTTTCTGAACCCCTCATTGCTAGGTGATCATGTGTTACCGTGTTTCAGTTGGAAAACATTTCAGACCCATTAGAGCTCCCAGGGGAACTCAATGCTTATGAGAATTTCTCTGAAACAAATAAAAACTATACATAAAATTCTATTTCTACAGTGCTTTTAAGAAGAGCTGGAGCAGCAATTAGTCGTTAGGGCTCTTCCCTTACAGTCTTCCAGTGATTTGCATTGTGGGGGTCTCCTTGGACTAGCAGAGACTTCTCTGGAGCATCACATAGATCCTTGTGAGCTGCGTTCACCCTCAGTACTCCAGGCACTGGATTTATTCATTCTCTGGAGATTTGGGGATGCTCAACAACACCTTTCCCCCTCTCCTAATTGTTTCGGGATCGGTGAATTTTTTTATCATGGTAAAATATACGTAACATAAAAATTACCATTTTAACCATTTTAGGTGTACAGTTCAGTGTCATTAAGTACATTCACATTATTGTGCAACCATCACCACCATTTTTCCCTTTCCTAAGCAGAAATTCTGCACCTATTAAACACTACCTACCCATTTATCTCTCCCCAGACCCTGGAAACCACCATTCTCCTTTCTGTTTCTGTCAATCTTAATATTCTAGGCACCTCTGGATGCGTTGGCTTATTTCGCTTAGCATAATGTTTTCAAGGTTAGTCCATGTTTTATCATGTATCAGAATCTCCATCTTTTTATGACTGAAGAAGATTCCATCAGATGTATATACCACATTTGGTTTATCTGTTCTCCATCACGAACATTTGGGTTGTTTCCCTTCTAGATCATTTGATAGCAAAACATTCTGAGTTTCCTTTCAGCATATAGGCATGTACCAGAAAGTGCTCCTGCAGCCTTTAAGCTATTAGAAGATCATGGATCTGAGTTATTAGAGCACTAACCACATTTTCACACCTCATTATATCTATGGTACAGAGCTGTAATCTGTATGGGAGAGGGCAGGGGCCATATTGGAACCTCCGGGGGAAGTCTTTCAAATGTTACTTCCTCCTCATTCTTCCAAGTTGCTTTCTTATTGGGAGTGGGTCAGAAGTCTTACTTGAGTTGGGTGAAACGTTTTATGAAAACAGCTGCTGTAGACTCAGGGACATTTCTGCAGTTGGTTCCTTTCATGAACACTGGGAGTTATGATAAAAGAGTATTTGTCTTGGCTGGAAACATCCAGGCTTACTTATTCTTCATGATTCCATGTCCAGTCTCTGGAGGTTCATTAACTTTTGCAATACTTTATTTTTAGTGCATTCTATACACTTCTCATGTGGTTCTGTTTGGATCTCTGTTTCTTCAGAGTGGAAGTCGTGTGTGTTACTTTGAATCATCGTTGGACATTACAGGAAAAGGGTCAGAAATCTCTCAACTCAGTGCAGGGGCAGGAAAACCAGGAGGATCTTGACAGCTACGGATGAGGGTGGCAGGCATTTAGACTCCAGGGGACAGAATTAGCACATGTATAGGAGGGATAGGGGGTTGGGAGTATACAACTCTTTGGGGTTGCTGGAAAGAGGATGAGGTAAAGGAGGAAAGAAAAAGAATTCTATCTTCTAGAATTTTTTATTTTCTGGCTTAAATGTCTATTCCCATCAACTTAAACTCAGCTGTAGGGCAAAGTCCTCCCTAACTGCCCCAAGGAAAATTTATCCAACACTTTATCATACCTCTGGGATGTTCTCTACCACTTTACAGGGGAGTTAATCTTTCCCCTTCTTTTGAACTGAGATGGGGTAGTCCTGCCTTTCCTGAAAAGTCTGTGTGGTCCCCAGGTCCTTTCTTCCTGGCTTCTTCAGAGGCTAAAGAAGGGTCCAGCACCATAGCAGTCTGAAAAGGAACACTTCTTAAAGACCAATGAATGAAAACACTGGAAAAGAATTTGAGACATGAAGCTGTTAAAATTGCTTCTGCAGATGAATATTTAATGAAATAAATAGTATTTTCTGGAGAAACAGGCTCTGCCATATGATGTAGAATATTTGATTTTTGTAATCACCCATTTATTTCTATATTTATGTACAGAAAATGTTGGAAAGAATCTTACCAAAATGTTAATAGTTGTTATCTCTGAGGGAAGTTCTGGATGATTTTTTAAACAATTAGAAAAATTTGTTTCTACACTGTCTGTTTTGTTTTTATGCCACTGATGGACCTTGTTTCATAAAGCAGGCACTGTGTCTTTTTATGAGCAGAGGCCTGTCCTTCAGTTTGTATGTGTCGAATGAATAAACGACTGACTAATCTAGTAATGGCAAAAATAACTAGCTAGGGTTTAAAATCTATGAGAGGGTTTATAATTCATAAGTCAACGTGAAAGTCCTTTACAACTTGTAAATGTACAAAAGCAAATGTGAGTGTGTATTTTATTTTATTTTATTTTGACAGGGTCTTGCTCTGTCACCCAGGCTGGAGTGCAATGCTGTAATCAGAGTTTACCACAGCCACAAACTACAAGGCTCAAGTGATCTTCTCAACTGAGCCTCCTGAGTAGCTGGGTCTATAAGTGCGTGCCACCACAGCTGGCAAAGTTAATTTTTTTTTTTTTTTTTTTTTTTTTGTAGAAATGGGATCTGGCTATGTTGCCCAACCTGGTTTTAAACTCCTGGCCTCAAGTGATCCTCCAGCCTTGGCCTCCCAAAGTGCTGGGATTCCAGGCGTGAGCCACCACGCCCCGCCAATGTGTTCCAATTATTATAATTATGGAGAGATTGCCATGCTTCCTAGTCCTTGGGTGCCACTGTGGCCGGCTGGATGAGCCCCTTTCAAATGCTTCCTAGCAACCATCCCTTCTGGAAGTCCGAGGCGGGTAACTTGAGCTCATGTTTAAGTCAGATTGATTTTACTTTAAGTTGTCCCCTTTCAGGGCTAATTTAGCAACACGCATGCCCTTTCTCAAGATTGTTATCAGATGGTGGTGAACTTTTAACGAATATAATGGAAAACATTTCCCCATCCTAGAACACGGGGGAAGGCAAAATGCAGCTTGACCCCGTTGACTTCTTTCATCTGGTCTCTGTAATCAGTTTTATGAAAAGCACATGGCTGCCCTGCTCTATCTTGATAAAGAACAGTTTTTCTGTTCCATTAAAAAAAATCGCTGGAGAGCTGTTTTTGATGTTGAGAGAAGACGAGGTGCAGCTGAGGGTGATGGGGAGGAGCCCTCTCCTCTGCGCCCCGTTTCGGGGGCAGTGAGCCCAGTGGGTTCTGCCTTTCAGGTCTGTTCCTTCATTATGGCCGCTGTGCAGGAGGTCGCTGTCTGGGGAGAGTCTCGGGTTCCTCCCCACCAGGACATTGTAGAGATTCACGCCTCAAGCCCAAGTGTATCCGGGAGCAGGGGTGAGGCAGCTGCAGCCGCCTCAAATGAAAATGAAAGAGGCATTTGTTCTCCTCAGTATTGCTTAGAAGAGAAGAGGACTGGTCCTGGAGGTGTTTTCAGAGAGTTTTTCCAAACAGGAAAAGTTTTGGGTAATAGGCTGTCTTCCCAGCCAACTCCTAAGAGACCTGGTTGTGGGTCTGTATTATATCAAGACTGTTTTGACCACAAATATTTATTGTACATCCACGAGGTACCAACCTTGTTCTAAGTGCTTAAACGGTATCAGCGAACAAACGAATAAAGCGTCCTCCTCTCCTGCAGCTAGCTCAGACTCAAAAGACAAATGAGGACTGGAATCAGTCAGTCATGCAGCAGGTTAGAAGGTGAACATGGTGTAGAAAGAAGGGACAGCAGAACTGAGCAAGGGATCAAGGATGCCAGGGACGGAGGGGCCATGGGTCGTCTATTTAGAAGGATGGCTGGGAGGAGTGTTATAAGAGAGGTGACATTTAAGCAAGAACCACTGCCCCCAACAAAAAAACCAAGCAACAAAGCATCCCAGCTATGTGACAAGAAAAATACTTAGATTTGTCTGCTCGTTTCCACCTCATGAGGATTCTGACGTCGAGAAGAGTGAGCTCTGGTGACTGCCAGCCTGTTACACCCAACACATGCATACTCATGGACTGGTGAGACCTAAGTGCCTGGCTCTTCAGCCACCCCCTTCCCCTGGGCACCCTCTTTGTCTTGCTTCTGGAGTGCTAGCCTTGCCTTTTTTTTTTTTTTAACCCTTTCAGGCCAGTTTCTCTGGCTTCTTTCTTGGGCTTCTTTTTTTTCACCAGTTTCTTTGAATGCTGGTGTTCTCCGAGGTTCTGTTCACCCCACCCATCTATTTGCCTTGGATCATCTTGCCCATGCCACAGCTTTTACAACCACTGGTCAGCTGGCAACTTGAGACCATCTCTGAGCTGACTGTCCTTCCTGAGCCCCAGTTCTGTCCCCCCAGGTGCTTTAGAAAGTCTAAAGCTGAACTCATCAAACCTGTTTCCTTTGGGGAATTTTGCTGGTAACAGCTCTGCTTTCCAGCTAATGATGCAATCAGAAAGCCAAGAATCATTTCAGTTGTCCCTTTTCCTTTCCCAGCAATAATCAATATGCAAAGTGCTCACACATGGACAGTGACAGCGAACATTTGCTGAGTGCTTACTGGGTGTTAGGCAGTGCCCCCAGAGCTCTGCAGGAGGCAGGTGGGGACACATGAAAATACCTGGGCAGAGGGAAGTGGAATGAGCAGCAAAACCAGGACTTCAACCTATGCCCTCAGACTCTGGAGGATGCACCTTTAACCACCCCTATGAGATGAGGTCTTAGCGGTGCCCTGGAGTCGGATCCTGGAGGACTCCTCAGCCCACACTAAAGATTTTGTGCTTTATTTCTTAGCAAAGTGAGACCATGAAAGGATCTCAAGTGGGGTAAGAAAGAGAGGGGCGTATCCCATGGTTTTTACTTAGAGGATCACTCTAGCTGCAGGGTGGGTGACAGATGGTGGGAAAGAGATGATGATGTCATATTGTAATAGTATCGGCAAGAGACACTGCGGGCTTGCAGTGGAGCAGGGAGGTGAGGGTGGAGAGGAAGGGACGAGATCAGGAGACGTTGAGGAGACACCGACAAGAATCTGGTGAGGTGGGGTGGAGGTGGCTGCCAGGAACAGGGAGTGACAGGATTGTCACCTGCTCTTGCATCCAATTCAACTGCTTAGGAAAACAATGCCTTATTATAAAAGTCCTGCGTCTTTATTGTAGAATACAAAATGTAGAAAGAAAAACAAGCAAGAACAACATGTCTAGGTCCATTATGCACTGATAACTACTATTAATATTTGGTATTCACACATAGAGTGATATCTATATATTGATATTATATATATATAGTCATGTGTTACTTAACAACAGGAACACATTCTGAGAATGTATCAGTAGGTGATTTCATTACTGTGCAAACATCACAAGAGTGCACTTTTTTTCCCTTCAACTTTTTTTTTTTCTTTTGGAGATAGAGTCTCACTCTGCCCCCCAGGCTAGAGTGCAGTGGCACGATCTCAGCTCACTGCAACCTCCACTTCCTGGGTTCAAGTGATTCTCATGTCTCAGCCTCCCGAGTAGCTGGGACTACAGGCATGCGCCACCACGCCCAGCTGATTTTTGTATTTTTAGTAGAGATGGGGTTTCACCATGTTGGCCAGGGTGGTCTCGAGCTCCTGACCTCAGGTATTCTGCCCGCCTCGGCCTCCCAAAGTGCTAGGATTACAGGCTTGAGCCACCGTGCCCGGCCCCTTTCAACTTTTATTTTAAGTTCTGGAGTATATGTGCAGGATGTACAGGTTTGTTACATGGGTAAACGTGTGTCATGGGATTTGCTGCACAGATCAATGCATCACTTAGGTATTAAGCCTGGCATCCATTAATTCTTCCAGATGCTCTCCCTGCCCCCATAGAGTGCACTTTCACAAACCTAAATGGCATTGTCTACTGCACACCTAGGCCGTGTAGTCTAGCTATGGCTCTAGGCTGCAAACTTGTACAACATGCGACTGTACTGAATACTGTAGGCAGTTGTAACACAATGATAAGTATATGTGTATCTAACCATACGTAAACAGAGACAAGTTATAATAAAAATATGGTATAAATGATAATAAAAGATAACATTAATATGGTATAAAAGAGAAAAAATAGTGCACCTGTATAGAGCACTTACCATGAGTAGAGCTTGCAGAACTGGAAGTTGCTCTGGGTGAGTCAGTGAGTGAGTGGTGAGTGAATGTGAAGGCCTAGGACATTACTATACACAACTGTAGACTTTATAAACACTACACTTAGGCCACACGAAGTTTATAAAGAGAATTATTCAGGCCGGGTGTGGTGGCTGTCGCCTGTATAATAATCCCAACACTTTGAGAGGCCGAGGTGGGCGGATCACTTGAGGCCAAAAGTTTGAGACAAGCCTCACCAACATGGTGAAACCCCATTTGTACTAAAAATACAAAAATTAGTGGGGCATGGTGGTGCATGCCTGTAGTCCCAGCTACTTGGGAGGCTGAGGCAGAAGAATCATTTGAACCAAGGAGGCAGAGGCTGCAATGAGCTGAGATGGAGACACTACACTCCAGCCTGGGCGACAGAGTGAGACACTGTCTCAAAAAAAAAAAAAAAAAAAAAATTCTCTTGTGGTAACTTTTTTATTTTCTAAACTTTTAAATTTTTTAAACGTTTTGATTCTTTTAATAACACTTCACTTAAAACACAAACACATTATCCAGCTGTACAATGTTTCTTTTCTTTATATCCTTATTCTATAAGCTCTTTTCTATTTTCTACTTTTTTTTTACTTTTATACTTTTTTGTTAAAAACTAAGACGCAGACATGCACATTAGCCTATGCCTACACAGGGCCGGGATCGTCGCAAACGTGAGTACGGTGTTCTGCCACATTGCGATGACTACGATATCACCAAGCATAGAGATTTTTCAGCTCCATTGTAATTGTATGGAACCCCTGTAAAATATGCGGTCTATTGTTGGCTGAAACATTGTTATACAATGCATGACTCTCTCTCTCTATATATATGTACATATATTAAATTTGCATGTGGTATATATGGTGTGTATACATTACATATATATAGTAATATACATAGTGATATACAGATAGTCATATACTGCTTAATGATGTTTTGGTCAACAACAGACCACATATATGACAGTAGTCCCATAAAATTATAATAGCATTTTTTTTGTTTGTTTGTTTGTTTTTGAGTTGGAGTCTCGCTCTGTCACCCAGGCTGGAGTGCACTGGTGGGATCTCAGCTCACTGCAACCTCTGCCTCCCAGGTTCAAGTGATTCTTCTGCCTCACCCTCCCGAGTAGCTGAGATTACAGGCACGCGTCACCATGCCTGGGTAATTTTTGTATTTTTAGTACAAACGGGGTTTCATTATGTTGGCCACGCTGGTCTCTAACTCCTGACCTCAAGTGATCTGCCCGCCTCGGTCTCCCAAAGTGTTGGGATTACAGGTGTGAGCTACCACACCCAGCCTGTAGTAGCATGTTTTTTTCTGTACCCTTTCTATGTTTAGATACACAAGTATTTACCATGTTAGAGCTGCCTAGGGTATTCAGTACAGTTATGCTATATAGGTTTGTAGCTAAGGAACAATGACCTATACCATTTAGCCTCAGTGTGTCACAGGCTATAAGATCTAGGTTTGTGTAAGTGCACTCTAATGATGAAATCACCTAACAATGCATTTCTCAGAACACAGCCCTGTTGTTAAGTGGGTCGTGACTATATATATATAGTGTATGTATGGTATATGTGGTGTGTGGGTGTATATATGCTGTGAGGAGGCAGTGATGTGAAGACGAGCAGGAAGAGAAGCAACCCAGGCTTCCTGTGAACTGGTGCTGGGAGCCGCCTGGAACCCAGCCATCGGTTACTCTCTTCTTCCAGCTCTTGAAGGCCACATGGCCTTACCTCCTGTGATTCCCTTGATACTGTTCCACCCATCTGCCCCATGGTTTTCTCTGCCATCTTATCTTGTGGATGATCCAACCTGGCCACCAACCTAACATGTGTTTACTCTATGGCCTTTCAGCTCTAGCCCCCGTAAGTCTCTGTGTCTCTAAAGACAGAATCTGACCAGCCCAGCTCTTGTTTGAGCCATGCTCATAAAAATCACTGGCAAGCCAATGGGTTGACTCTCTTGAGGTCAAACATCCGTCCTTAGCTCCATGAGTCAATTTTATTTTTTTGGTCAGATCGGTTATACATATTTTCTACCTGGGATACATGTATTAAATATATTGCTGGCAATTAATTTCTCACCATTATTTCTTGAATGTGTCCATCTCTCTTCATCCCTGATGAAATAGCTTTAAATCAGTTCCTCATTACTTTTCACTTCAATTACAGGTTCTTACAGCTTTCCATGCCCCTGGTTACAGCCTTTTTTTTTTTTTCCTAGATGGAGTCTCACTCTGTCACCCAGGCTGGAGAGCAGTGGCTCACTGCAACGTCTGCCTCCCGGGTTCAAACGATTCTCCTGCCTCAGCCTCCCGAGTAGCTGGGATTACAGGCATGCGCCACCAGGCTTGGCCTAATTTTTGTATTTTTAATAGAGATGGGGTTTTGCCATGTTAGCCAAGCTGGTCTCTAACTCCTGACCTCAGGTGATCTTCCTACCTTCGCCTCCCAAAGTGCTGGGATTACAGGCATGAGCCACCACATCTGGCCTGGTTACAGCCCTTCCCATCCTATTCTCCCTGCCCTGTCAGCAGAGAGAGCTACCTACCCAAAATGCAAACCTGGCTAGGACCTTTCTTAAATCTTCCAGTGGCTCCTGGGAAGCTTCTGGATAAAGTTCAAGTTCCAAAATGACAAGTTGGGCGTTTCCACGTGGCTCCCTCTTCCTCTGCATCTGGATGATGCCCCCATAGAATCCATGTTGCAGCCACACCCTGGGGGATTTCAGAAGCAGCCATGCTTTTTCCAGATGGCCCCTCTGCCTGGGGCGTCCTTCTCACCTTCTCATTCTGGCAAACTGTTACTTGTTCCTCAGTAAGCACTCAAGCCTCGCCTCTTCTATCTTGCTTTCCTTGACACTTCTCTGGGTTGGGTTAGTTTTTCTTTATACTTTTACCATTCTGGACATTATTGGCCTGACAGTAACACGCTATGTTGGAAGTGATTTCCTGTCTTTTCTTCTTCTAAATGGGATGTCCTTGAGGATCAATGACCGTCTTTCTGGTTCCCTAGTACCGAGACATGGGGTTGAATGAATGTTGCTGTGTGAAGGGACAGAGGGTTGGTTCATGGCCAGTTGCAGCTGATGGAATACCTTGGTAGCTGAGAGTCATCATAAATACTTATTACTATTTTTCATTTATTAAAGGAAAATGAAATGTATTTAACACCAACAATCCCCTAAATCCAATCCAATCCCTGATGAAGCATAAGTTACAGGTGTCTGCTGCCGTAGGCTGGGTAGAATAGGGATTGAGGACAGAGTCTCTGATCCTGGCAGCCCATGTGTGAATTCTGGCTTAACTTCTGGCTGTGGGATCTCAAGTGAGTGAGTTGACTTCTAACTTGGGGGTGCCTATCTGTAAAAATGGGGCTTATGAAGCATTGGTCTCACAGAGCTATGAGGACTGGGTGAGATAATGTAGCCAAGTACTTCTCATGGGGCCTGGCAAGGCCCATACTGGTTGGAGTTTGTGAATAAGTTTTTATTAGAGTCTACTAGATTAGGGTGCTTCTCGGTGTTGGAAGCATCTCATACAGCAGCAACACCTACAGAAGGAAACCATGATTATTTCCGTTTTCCAGTTGTTTCCATTCTGGACAAAAAGCAGGCTGCATTGTATCTAGGGATTCTACATTGCAGGAATTTCCGCTTGTTTTTAAAGTCAGCTTCCATTGTCATAACAAGTTTGAATACTGCATTTCCCTCCTTTACTTTTTTTTTTTTTTTTTTTTTTTTTTGAGACGGAGTTTCGCTGTTTCCCAGGCTGGAGTGCAGTGGCGCGATCTCGGCTCACTGGAGGCTCCGCCCCCCGGGGTTCACGCCATTTTCCTGCCTCAGCCTCCCGAGTAGCCGGGACTACAGGCGCCCGCCACCCCGCCCGGCTAATTTTTTGTATTTTTAGTAAAGACGGGGTTTCACTGTGTTAGCCAGGATGGTCTTGATCTCCTGACCTCGTGATCCGCCCGCCTCGGCCTCCCAGAGTGCTGGGATTACAGGCGTGAGCCACCGCGCCTGGCACCTTTAGAAGACTCTGACTGCTGTTCACTGAAGTGGGAACAGCACTGCGTGCACAATGCTCGCTGTGCATCTGCCCGTGTTCCGAGTCACATCCAATATGACTTCCTGGCAGCGGGCTGGCGTCTGCGTTTTGTTACTGCGGTGGTTGTCTACCTGAGCCTTGTCTGCTGTGAGCTGGAACACCTACCTCCCCCTCTGGAAAGCAGGACTGGAGGTGAGACTTTCTCCCCAGAATCCAGCTCTGCGCTCAGTCAGAAAGGGGCTTACACGTGCATTTTGCTGGTAAAACCAATTCACCTGCTCAGAGAGAGAGCAGCCTTAGTGATTAATGCACTTGGAAAGAGGGCGTGTGGCTTGTTCAGATCAGCCCGAGGTAAACTCATTTGTGTGGACAGCAGTTATGGGGCAGGGCATGCTGACCCTGAGTGTTTTCTGATTTTCACATTCCAAATATATGAAGTGTTTTCTTTGCAAGCCTCTTGTGTGATGGGAATAGGTGCATTTGTTCATTTCTTTCTGAGTCCGACTTCTACTTCTTTATTCTTAATTTGAGCTGATGTCCAGGGTCCCTCCCAGCTTGGTTGGGATTAAGACGTTTCTTACTTTATTTTATTTTTTAAATTTTGGTTGATGCGGGTTTGTTACAGGGTATATTGCATGATGCTGAGGTTTGGGTTATGGGTCCCATCACCCAGGTAGTGGGCATAGGACCTCATAGGTAGTTTTTCAGCCCACGCTCCTCTTCCTCCTACCCCCCCCTTTTTTTTTTTTTTTTTTGAGATGGAGTCTCAGTCGCCCAGGCTGGAGTGTAGTGGCATGGTTTGGGCTCACTGCAACCTCTGCCTCCTGGGTTCAAGTGATTCTCCTGCCTCAGCCTCCCAAGTAGCTGGGATTACAGGCATGTGCTACCATGCCCAGCTAATTTTTGTATTTTTAAGAGAGATGGGGTTTTGCCACGTTGGCCAGGCTGGTCTCGAACCCCTGACCTCAGATGATCCACTGGCCTCGGCCTCCCAAAGTGCTCCCTCCCTCTCTAGTAGTCTCCAGTGTCTATTGTGCCCATCTTTGTGTCCATGTGTACTGTGTTTAGCTCCCTCTTATAAGTGAGAACATGTGGTATTTGGTTTTCTATTCCTGCGTTAATTCACTTAAGATAATGGCCTCCAGCTGCATCCATGTTGCTGCAAATGACATGATTTCATTCTTTTTAATGATTGTGTAGTATTCCATGGTGTACACGTAGCACATTTTCTTTATCCAGTCCACTGTTGATGAGCGCCTAGGCTGAGTTCATGCCTTTGCTATTGTGAAACCAGGGTTCAGCAAACTATGATTCTTGGGCCAAATGTAGCCTGCTGCCTGTTGTTGTACTGCCTGTAAGCTAAGACTAATGTTTAAATTGTTGGGAAAAAAAATCAAAAGAACAATATTGGTGACATGTGCTACTTCTTTGTGTAATTTTTATGCATCTACATATTGCTTGTAGCTGCTTTCATGCTGCAGTGGCAGAGGTAAGTTTTTGGAATGGAGGTTCTATGGCCTGCAAAGCTGAAAATATTTACAGTTTGGCCCTTGACAGAGAAAGTTTGCTGACCTCTGCTTTACACTAACAACAATTCCTTGCAAATTTTTTTTCATCTTTGCAAATGACAATAGCTAGCTAGCTTTCTGTCTGTCTTCTAAAAAAAGTCAAAAGATGGTACAGGAACATAGTAGATAATCAATTGTGTTCACTACTAGTGAAGAGGCATTTCTTTATCTGTAGGGACACATTGCATTTTGGTTACATTTTTGGTGGTACTGTGGGCTTTGCTACTTCAGGCTTATATATGCGTCTCAGAGCCAGCCATGCCTCCAGGAACTTCGCAAGGGCCTGCTTGTGGGTAGGTGTAGGCATGTATAGAAATTGCTTGTAACTAACTCTTGGTTGTTTTCTGGCAAGGCTTAGAACATACGCTGTCTCCTAGATTTGATTTGAGAATCAAAAGAGAAAAATGCATGTAAAGTGCTTAGTACATTAATTGGTACTTACTAAGTTATCAATAAGTGTTCAAAAAAATACCAAAACAAGCCTGGGTGCGGTGGCTCATGCCTGTAATCCCAGCACTTTGGGAGTCTGAGGCATGTGGATCACCTGAGATCAGGAGTTTGAGACCTGTCTGGCCAATATGGTGAAGCTCCGTCTCTACTAAAAATACAAAAATCAGTCGGGTGTGGTGGCACGCACCTACAGTCCCAGCTACTTGGAAGGCTGGGGCAGGAGAATTGCTTGAACCTGGGAGGTGGAGGTTGCAGTGAGCCGAGATCGTGCCATTGCACTCCCGCCTGGGCATCGCAGCGAGACTCCATCTCAAAAGAAAAACAAACAGACAACAAACAAACAAAAAACAACCCAAAAGTTGCATCTCAAAATAATGGCAGGCACCGGCTCAGATTTTCACGAATGTTAGAACATCAACAGGAAAGTCGTGTACTTAGGAAACACTTCCAAGAGTGAAATGAGTTTGGATCTGTATCACCACGTTGCTGAAATGGTGGCTCTACAGCAGTGGCTCTCAGCCAGGGCAGATTTTGCCCCTATTTGCATCTGGTGGGTAAGGCCCCGGGAGCTGCCACATCCTACAATGTATAGGACAGTCCCCACAGCAAACATCACCAGGCCCAAGATGTCAGCAGTGCTGAGGGTGAGAAGCTGCTCAAGGAGATGGAAGGAAAGATTCTGAAAGAGAAAATAGGAGGATGATATGACTGATCTTAAATATGTAGACAGCTTCCTTTGTATTGTGCTTTAATTCCCTTTGGACTCTTATAGGAAGTCCGTTGAATTTCCAATGAGCCTCTTGAGGCGCGGGGCTGTGGGTGCTGCCGAACAGGACAGCTGGGTATTTTTGGCAAGCTCTAGGAGATTCTACTGAGACATTTTCACAGGGCCTTTCCAGTAAACTGAAGCTCCTAGGACTCCTCTCTCCTAAAGAGACCCTATGAGAAGAACCAGTTCATTTTTAGGGGGTTAGCTTGCAAGCCTGAATGATGTTAGTTCTCTTGTTATATACCACATGTGGGGATACTTGCAGTTTCAACAACTTTCTTTTTGGAATAATTTTAGATTCACGGGAAAGTAGCAGAGAGAATACAAAGATCCCTTCACTCAGAATTCCCCAAATGTTCATATTTACACTTGCTTTATTGTTCTATGTAGACATCTTACTCGTTACCATTTAGAGTAAATTGCAGACAGAATGTCTCTTTCCCTACATATTTCAGTGTATATTTTATAAAAACAAGAATTGTCTTATATAACCATGGTACAACGAACAAAATAAGGAAGTCAGTGCTGCTACCATACTGTATCTAATCTATAGACCTCGCTCGGATTCCACCGGTTGTCCTGCCAGTGTCCTTTACAACAATCTCTTTTTCCCCCTTCCCCTATGAGCCAGTCAAGAGTCACACACTGTATTTACTTGTCCTGCTTCCCCAGACTCTTTTTTTATTTTTATTTTTTTGAGGTGGAGTCTTGCTCTGTTGCCCAGGCTGTAGTGCAGTGGTGCAATCTTGGCTCACTGCAACCTCTGCCTCCTGGGTTCAAACAATTCTCCTGGCTCAGCCTCCTGAGTAGCTGAGATTACAGGCGCCTGCCACCATGCCGAATTAATATTTGTATTTTTAGTAGAGACGGGGTTTCACCATGTTGGCCAGGCTGGTCTCGAACTCCTGACCTCGTGATCCACCCACCTCGGCCTCCCAAAGTGCTGGGATTACAGGCGTGAGCCATCGCACTGGCCTCCCCAGACTCTTTTTAACTCTTTTTAACCTCTTCATGACCTTGATGGTTTTGAGGAGAGGGAGGCAGGCTAGTTATTTTACATAACAGTGCTCAATCTGTTGCCAGGGCTGGAGTGCAGTGACATGATCTTGGCTCACTGTAATTAAGTCAGTCCTCCCACGTCAGCCTCCCAATTTGTGTGTGTGTGTGTGTGTGTGTGTGTGTGTGTGTGTATGTATATATATATATATATATATATATATTTTTTTTTTTTTTTTTGTAGAGACAGAGTTTCACCATGTTGCCCAGGTTAGTCTCCAACTCCTGGACGCAAGTGATCTGCATGCCTTGGCCTCCCAAAGTGCTGGGATTACAGGCATGAGCCATCGTGCCTGGCCCCTATTTGTCTCTTTACTGGTGATGTGAACTTCCACCTGGTTAGGGTAGTATATGCCAGGGTTCTCTACTGTAGTTCCTTCTATTTAGTTATTCGTATAGTAAGTGTCTTGGGGGTGGTTCTTGGAAACTCCGTAATTACCTTTTTCTTATGAAATTCTTACCTGCTAGCTTTATTGCCCATTGATATTTCTTGCCTGAAACAATTATGATGACAGTTGCCCAATGGAGATTTTTTTAAAAAACACAATCATTCCTTTTACATTGACTTAGGATTTGACTGTAAGGAAGAGCTTTTCCTTCTTTCTCTTTATTATTTTAAATGTACCTATCTCTGTATGGACTCATGGATTCTTACTGCATTCTATGGACTATAAGTTGTTGCTGCCATGATTTATTTTGTGTTCAAAGTGTCCCAGATTAGGTTGTTGGAACCTCCTTCATGCCAGCTCCTGTGTCCTTTTGACATGCTCCCATCTTTCTTTGAACATTCCATAATTTCTGGCACAACATGATATTCTAGGTTTATTTTGCCTTTTCCTGTATTCTCCTGGAAATCACTTGTTTCTCCAAGGAGCCCTGGTTCCTTTTATTGGAGAAATTATTTATTGGTAATTAGAAACCAAGATCTGGGCCCTAGGTGTGCCCATTACAGCTATTTCCTCATCAGCAGACAGAGCTAGGAAGTGTGTGTGTGTGTGTGTGTGTGTGTGTGTGTGTGTGTGTGTATCTGTCTGTCTTTCCATCCATGCTGATACCTCCAATTTTAATCCAACATCATGAGGTTCATTCTAACTTTCCTCTTTTCCACTTTTATAACTTTGTTTCCCAATAGTGAAGAACTTGGCTGTCAATATTCACTATATATTTACCTCTCTGCTCAATTCTAAAATGTACGTAAAGTATTTTTGGAATTGCTAACCTATACCACTATGAAAGACAAATTGACTAATTGGAGTTCAATCTTTATTCTCTACAGCTTTTTTTTGTTTTGATTTTAGCCTGAAGTGCTAAAGTGAATACAATGCTGTGCTCAGAAGTCATTTTGAGTTCTTTTTTTCTTTCTTCAGTGTGCTTATGTTTTTTATTTGAAGTACATTTAGGTTCACTTGTTTCTGTTTGGATTCCATTTTGAGTGTCCCCCTTCTCTTGTTCATTAAATTTTTTTTTGAGTATGTGAACTAACATGGTTCTAAAAGCCAGAACTATGCAAATATCATCCTCAGGGAAGTGTCCTTTATTTCTTTCCCTTACCCCTGTTCGCATCATTTCTACCTTTCCTTCTACCACCTTGCAGGTATGAATCTCATTTATTTCTGGTTGATCTTTCCTGTTTCTTTTTGCACAAATGAGTGGATACAGATATAAATGGATCATTCTTCCTCCTCACACTGAGGAGGGAGGCAAACTGCATCCATCTCAAGCCTGCTGGGAGATCCCAACAGACACTCTGGGCAGCTCTCCCAGGAAGAATTCAGCAGAGTAGCCCAAATGTCACTGGTGGGGTCTGGCCACTGAGCTGGTTTATGTTCAACCACTTGCCTTTCCCATTTGTAGGGGCCCAGATGCCCACCTGATGCAGCCAGAGGGAAAAATGACAAGAGGGGACAGAATGGGTGAGGCTCATGTGTGCCAGCAACAGTCAGATGTTCCCTTACCCAGAAAAAAGGAATCAAAAGCAAAACATTTTAGGCTATTTGAACATCTTTGCAGGATAAGGTATCAGGAAGTTTTAAAGTAAAAGCCTTCCTCTTACAAGTATTTCCCATAAGAAACAGGTAAAAATTTAGAAATCTAATGCTTATCATGCTCAAAAACTTGTGAAAGACTATGACCTTTATGAAATGGACTCAAGACATTTCCATGAGAATAGGAGAATGTGAGAGATGAACAGAACATGACATTTATGGGAAAACTTAGCATGCCTTTGCTGGTTCTAAGGTCTGTGGTAGAACAAGGAGGTAAGAAATGAATAAAGATGTAGAAGTTTCTGTAATGTAATTGATGAGGATGTAATGATTTGGGATTTGGGTGCTGATGCAACTGACACAGTGTACATCATGTCCTCAAGAACTCATCGAACATATACAATATGTATACCAGCTGATATGGATTGGCTCTGGGTCCCCACCCAAATCTCATATTGAATTGTAATCTCCAATGTTGGGGGAGGAATCTGGTGGGAGGTGATTGGATCATTGCGGTGGATTTTCACCTTGCTGTTCTTGTGATAGTGAGTGAGTTCTCACGAGATATGGTTGTTTGAAAGTGTGTAGCACTTTTCTTTCTCTCTCCTTCCAGTCATATGAAGATGTGCCTACTTCCCCTTCACCTTCTGCCATGTTTGTAAGTTTCCTGAGGCCTCCCCAGAAGAGAACCCTGTATAGCCCTCAGAACCATGAGCTTATTAAATCTCTTTTTAAAATAAATTACCCAATCTCAAGTAGTTCTTTATAGCAGTGTGAAAATGGACCACTACAGAAAATTGGTACCAGACAAGTGGGGCATTGCTATAAAGATACCTGAAAATGTGGAAATGACTTTGGGACTGGGGAACAGGCAGAGGTTGGAACAGTTTGGAGGGCTTAGAAGAAGATAGGAAGATGAGGGAAAGCTTGGAACTTCCTAGAGACTTGTAGAATTGTTGTGGCCAAAATGCTGATAATGATGTCGACAGTGAAGTCCAGGCTGAGGTCTCAGATACAGATGATGAACTTATTGGGAACTGGAGTAAAAAGCCACTCTTGCTATGCTTTAGCAAAGAGACTGATGGTATTGTGCCCCTGCTCTAGGGATCTGTTGAACTTTGAACTTGAGAGAGATGATTTAGGGTATGGAGCAGACAAAATTTCTAAGCAGCAAAGCATTCAAGACGTGGCCTGGCTGCTTGTGACAGTGTATGCTCATATATGTTTGCAAAGAGATGGTCTGAAACTGGAACTTATATTTAAAAGGGAAGAAGAGCATAAAAGTTGGAAAATTTGCAGCGGGGCCATGTGGTAGAAAAGAAAAGCCCATTTTCTGTGGAGGAATTCAAGCCAGCTGCAGAAATTTGCATAAGTAAAGAGGAGCCAAATGTTAATAGCAAAGATAATGGGAAAATGCCTCCAAGGCATTTCAGAGACCTTTGTGGCAGCCCCTCCCACCTAGACCTCCTGGAGGCCTAGGAGGGAAAATGGTTTTCTGGGCCAGGCCCAGGACCCCACTACTCTGTGAAGCCTTGGAACATGGCGCCCTGCTTCCCAGCTGCTCCAGCTCCAGCCATGACTAAAAGGGGCCAAGGTACAGCTCAGGCTGTTGCTCCAGAGGGTGCAAACCAGAAGCCTTGGTGGCTTCTATGTGGTGTTAAGCCTGAGAGTGTGCAGAGGTTGAGTTGAGGCTTGGGAGCTGTATTAGTCAATTTTCACACTACTGATAAAGAGTAGTGTGAGACTGGAGACTGGGAAATTTCCAAAAAAAAAAGAGGTTTAATGGACTTACAGTTCCACGTGGCTGGTGAGGCCTCATGATCATGGCAGAAGGCAAGGAGGAGCAAGTCATGTCTTACATGGATGGCAGCAGGCAAAGAGAGAGATTGTGCAGAGAAACTCCCGTTTTTAAAACCATCAGATCTCATGAGACTCATTCATTATCATGAGAACAGTGCAGGAAAGACCTGTTACCATAATTCAATCACCTCCTGCCTAGTTCCTCCCATGACATGTGGGAATTGTGGGAGTTACAATTAAGGTGATATTTGGGTGGGGACACAGCCAAACCATATCAGGAACCTCTGCCTAGATTTCAGAGGATGTATAAAAATGCCTGAATGTCCAGGCAGAAGTCTGCTGCAGGGGCCGAGCACTCATGGAGCACTTCCACTAGGGCAGTGCAAAGGGGAAATATGGAGTTGGAGCTCCCACACAGATTTCCCACTGGGGAACTGCCTGGCAAAGTTGTGAAAAGAGGGCCACCATCCTCCAGACCCCAGAATGTTAGATCCACTGACAGCTTGCACTGTGCATCTGGAAAAGCCACAGGCACTCAATGCCAGACCATGAAAGCAGCCTCAGGGGCTATACCCTCCAGAGCCACAGGGGCAGAGCTGTGCAAGGCCTCGAGAGCCCACCTTTTCTGTCAGTGTGGCTTTGATGTGAAACATGGAGTCAAAGGAGATTATTTTGGAGCTTTAAGATTTAATGATTGCCTTGCTTGGTTTTGGACTTGCATGGGGCCTGTAGTCCCTTTGTTTTGGCCGATTTCTCCCTTTTGGAATGGGAGCATTTACCCAATGCCTGTACCCCCATTGTATCTTAGAAGTACCTTGTTTTGATTTTACAGGATTATAGGCGGAAGGGACTTGTCTTGTCTCAAATGAGACTTTGGACTTTGACTTTTGAGTTAATGCTGGAATGAGTTCAGACTTTGGGTGACTGTTGGGATGGCATGATTGTGTTTTGAAATGTGAGAAGAACATGAAATTTGGGAGCATCTAGCGGCAGAATGATATGGTTTGGCTCTGCACCCCCACCCAAATCTCATGCTGAATTGTAATCCCCAGTGTTGGGGGAGAAACCTGGTGGGAAGTGATTGGATCATGGGGGCAGATTTCCCTCTTGCTGTACTTGTGATAGTGAGTGAATGCTCATGAGATCTGGTTGTTTGAAAGTGTGTAGCACTTGTCTCTCTTTCTCTCTTTCTTGCTTTCTCTTTCTCTCTCCTGCCAGCCATGTGAAGATGTGCCTGCTTTCCCTTTGCCTTCCACCATGATTGTAAGTTTCTTGAGGCCTCTTCAGAAGCAGAAGCCTCTGCAGCCCACAGAACCACGAGACAATTAAACCTATTTTCTTTATAACTTACCCAGTCTCAGGTATGTCTTCATGGCAGTGTGAGGATGGACTAACACACCAGCACTCAAAGAAAATCTCAGAAAGTTCCCAGAAGTAGAAACTGACCAGGCCACATTCTCTAATTAGTACCCAATAAACTGGAAATTATGGATACACCTTTGAACAAACAAAAAACTCTTCCAACATACTAATCAGAACATTAAAAGTCACTTTCTTAAATAAAAATTATCAAAGAGAAAATAAAATATAATTAAACATGGAAATAAAGAAAATAATTAAGACTTTTATGCATAAAAATATGTCAGTTTATCCCAAGCAGAAAGCAAAAATAACATCCTTGCAATTTTCATTAACAAGAAAGAAGAAATGAGGTACAAATAGAAGACATTAAAAAAAACTCTAATACAAAAATATATATTATTCTACAGCTTATTTCCCCCATCTCCTCCCCACCACTTAACATTTCATAAATACCTTTCCTTTTTAGGACATATGGATATCTTTTATTTCTTTTATTAAAAGCAGAACATTCTATAGAATATAGTACTATAGATTATTTAAACCATCCTCAAAATGTACATTTAGGTTATTTCCATGTTTTTTCAATTACAAGTAGTGCTTCAGTGGGCATCCTGTTAGATATTTTCTTGCAATGTGCAAGTATTTAAATAGAAAACATTTCTAGCTTTGTAATTGCTGGGTCTAATGATGTATTCATTCAAAATATTAATAGCTATTGTAAATTCCTTTGCAAAGGTGATATTGACTTAAATTCCTCTCATCATTGTATGAATGTTCATGTTCCTTTATACTGTCACCAACAAAAGATAGTCTCAATTTTTTGCCAACTGGTAGATAGTAAAGTGCCAATATATTTTTGTTTTAATTGCATTTTTCCTAATTAACTTGTATGGCTGAACATTTTAAACCAGTTAAATTCCTTCCATGAATGGCTTGTCCATATCATTTACATGCCTTTGTCCCTTATTTTTTAAATTAAATTAAATTTTTTTATTTTTTGAGATGGAGTCTCGTTCTGTAGCCAGGTCGGAGTGCAGTGGTGTGATCTTGGCTCACTGCAACCTCTGACTCCCTGGTTCAAGCCATGCTCCTGTCTCAGCCTCCTGAGTAGCTGGGATTACAGGCACGTGCCACCATGCCTAGCTTTTTTGTATTTTTAGTAGAGACGGGGTTTCACCATGTTGGCCAGGATGGTCTTCATCTCCTGACTTCGTGACCCACCTACCTTGGCTTCCCAAAATGCTGGGATTACAGGCATGAGCCACCATGCCTGTCCTTTTCAATATGTTTTTGAGACTTAGTCTCACTCTGTTGCCCAGGCAGAGGTGCAGTGGCTCACGATCCTGGCTCACTGTAGCCTCAACCTCCTGGGCTCAAGCAGTCCTCCCATCACAACCTCACCAGTAGCTGGGACTGCAGGTGTGTGCCACCAGGCCTGGCTAATATCTTTTTTAGTTTTTGCAGAGACAAGGTCTCACTGTATTGCCCAGCTGGTCTTGAACTCCTAGGCTCAAGCTATCCTCTTGCCTCAGCCTCCTGAAGCGCTGGGATTACAGATATGAACCACTGTGCCCAGCCTGTCTTTTTCTTACTTACTTGTTAACGGTGCCTTATGTAGAATAGATTTTAGCTCATTGTTGGTAATGTATGTAGATAGAGTGCCTTTTGCCATTTAGAAGTTTATGTGACCTAATCCCTCGTTTTATTCATATGAAGTTTTATCCATTTTGAGTATTATTTATTTTGAGAGGACCTTCCCTACACCAAGCAATGTAAATGTTTTCCTGTCTTTCTGTTTTGTACATATTTTTAATTTTAAAAACGTTTAGATGAATCCCCTTAGAATTAATGTATGTGTATTACGTGAATGAGTGAAATGAATTTTATTGTATTTTCCCATAGGAAAGCTGACTTTCTATGCAGTAAAAGAAATCATAAAGAAAAGGTTAGGCTGGGCGCAGTGGCTCATGCCTGTAATCCCAGCACTTTGTGAGGCCAAGGATGGCAGGTTGCTTGAGCTCAGGAATTGGAGACCAGCCTGGGCAACATGGCAAAACCTGGTCTCTACAAAAAATACCAAAATTAGCCAGGTGTGGCGGCTTGTGCCTTTAGTCCCAGCTACTTAGGAGGCTGCGGTGGGAGGATCACTTGAGCCCAGGAGGTTGAGACTGCAGTGAGTTGTGATCATGCCACTGCACTCCAGCCTGGGCAACAGAGTGAGACCCTGTCTCAAAAAACAAAAAAGGCCAATAAATTTGGCTATAAAAATTTTAAAACTTGTATACCTCAGAAATAACAAGCCAAATTAAGAGTGTCAATCATGAGTGAAAAAAAAGTCTGCCACAAACATGGGAGTTAATGTCTTTAGCAATCAGAAAAAGCAAACTAATAAAAGTGAAATAAATTATGCCTTACTCAGTTCCAGTGATGGGACTAGGGGCGGGGAGGGTGTTGGTCTCAAACAGGAGGTAGTCTGGGCCTTCTGGGGTGGGACTCCAAGACAGGGGCTGGAAGCCTAAGGCTGTGTGTCCAACCTGGCCAATGAGTCTCTCTTTTGTGTCCCTTGGATTCTGAGCAACGCAAATGTGTGTGGTGGTGCGCTGTGCTGAGCACTTTGTCCCTGGGGCATAGTGGGATTTTAAAGGATTCTCTATGGGATCTGAAGAAACAAGGTGAGTGGATAAGGAGGTTAGTGAAAATCACGAGTCTGAAACGCTTTTGCTGCTCAGGTGAAAAGATCCTGCAAAATAACCTAGCTCTGGGTGGTGTCGTCTCCTACGGGGAGCACTTATCCTCAGTGCATAGGACCATCCCCCAAAGCTGTCCTGAGGCACCACGTGGGTCAGCTCAGGGCCTCCTCCTGGCTGGTTGTCCTGCAGATCCCCATCTCACAGGCTTGGACCCCACAAGTCAAGTGGGGCTCATCCCCATCCCTCCTTAGGCTCAGAAATTACTTTTGTACCTAAGTTTGGTGCCTACAGAGCTGTGCAGAACACCCCAGCGGTGCACTCCCAGGCTTGTCTCCCAAAGGGTCCCCATGTGAGTCACCCATTGATGTGCCCTGGTGAGTCATATTTCCCTGCTGGGACCAGTTCTCTCCTGAACCCCAGTCCGACCTTGCAGTCCCTACCCTTTGGGGCCCCTGCTGCATAGGACCTTCCGCCATGCCCTCCATTAGACTCTCAGCACTGCCGGCTGTCGGCCTTAGCCCCGCCCCCAGGTTTGTCACTAGAGATGGATAGCAGCTCCAGCGGGGGCTCGAGTCCTCTCCAGTGAGGTGGGTGAGGCTGCTGGCCAGGCCTGATCAGGGTGGACCCTTAGTTCCCGGCCTGGCCACTTGAAAGGCTTTCTATGTCCCCAGGGCAGGCCACCTGGAGTCCAGAGTCATGCTGAGTATGTGGTTGGGGGCTGAGGGCTGAACACTGAAGGCAGGGAAGGATGGAAGGGGCAGCAAGTGCAGGCACCCTTCCCCTGGGCATCATAGGGTCCTGGCTCCAGATTTCCAGAAGGCCCCAGAACCCCCAGAATTCCAAGAATGGGCCTGGTGGGAGGGCCACAAAGAACTTGACTCAGATGATGATAAATGAAAGATGATGAGAATGGTCCTCTTGGCTCAAAAGCAAAATTCACATTTCTGATTATGACTTTACAAGTACCAGCATTTTAGTGGTTCTCAAACAAATTCATTTAAAGAAATTTGTTGAGCACCTACCTTCGCTCTACAGATAGCAGTGAACAAAACAGCAATTAGATAGACAACAGAGACTCAGAAGGGTGAGAAGGTGGGACGGGACGGAAGATGAAAAATTACTTAATGGGTGCAATGCATGTTATTCGGGTGCTGGCTACCCTAAAATACTTGGCTTGATCACGATGCAATTTATGCATGTAACAATTGCACTCGAACCCCATACATTTATACAAAAACCCCCAGTCCTCACTAGGCCTCTGTATCCCCCCAGTGCGGCTGTCAGTCCCCAAAGATCACCAACCCCGTCACTCACCCAGGTGGGCGGCGGGCAGCATGGCCTGCAGGTGCTGGAGACACCGGCCACCAATACCCACAGTTCCCTGCCTCCTCCCATGGGTCTGCCTGGCATCTCAGAAGGGACCCATGGAATCTTCTGACTAGAAAGCAAACCAGCTCCTTTCTTCTAGCTTCCAAACATTCCTTTAAAGAAGTTGGACATACTCATGAATTTATTTCAGAAAATTTAGATAAGCACAAAAAGGAATACATAGGACTTACCTATAATACCACCGCTCAGAGATGAGGATAGTGCACATCATGGCAACTATACCAGTTACTTCCACACACTATACAATACGAGAAATAAAAATTACCTCCTGGAATGCGTGCGCGCGCACACACACACACACACACACACTCATTTATATGACAAAGTTAGGATCATACAATTCATGTTATTGTTTAGCTTGCTTTGTTCACGTAACAGTGCAGCGGAGGGTAATTTACATCCATGGTCCTCTGTGGCATTTCTAATGCCGCTTTATTGTGCCCCTTAACACCTTGGGTATCCATCAAAGCCCTTCCCACAGTGCAGCAGAAATTTCCACAAGTGCATCTTTGCCCTCAGGCTGAGTACAGTGAGGACTGATTCCACGTGCTAGTTACATCCCCTGCCCTTAGTACAATGTCTACTATATACTAATAATATTGATAACCAACAATTATTGAGCAGTTACTGTGTGCTAGATTTTTAAAAGTCCCTCTTGAAGCAATGACCCCCAGTTGCAACAAGTATGCTCTATGTCCAGAGCTTGGTTTCTAATACCGTTTTCCAATAAAGGGAAACAGTTGCTTACAGCAATGGGCAATTCCGGGACTGGGGCAGGAAACATACAAGATGAGCCTGGAGGATCTGGTAGTGCCAAGAAGGAAGTCAGTGCTCGGAAAGCAGAATGCTAAGGCTGTGTTAAAGGAACACAGGAAGGAACTGAAAGACAGACATCCCAGTGGCCAAACTAAGAACAAGTCAATAAAAAAACGCACTGAATTAAGACTTAAAGTGTAAAATAAATACCCATGAGTCCATGCTGATACAGATGGCTGATTAAATAAATGGAGGAGGAAAGGCACATCTTGCCTGCAGAAGATTTCTAAATAATCTATGTAGACACTCCGCCCTCCAGGAGGTGCCGCCTAACTCCCAGCTGAGTAAGTGTGGGCTGTGCAGAATGACTTCCTTCCAAAGAGGACAGCCTGGAAAGAGCGAAAAAGAGTCACTTTACATCGGAGAAACCTGACAAACACTATCTCAACCAGGCGATCACGGTCAACAATGGTGCTGTGGACATGCTAAGAGTGTGCACTGTTGATATGATATCGTGTGAGCGGAACCCCAAGCCCCTTAACCCAATCTAATCAGAGAAACATCAGAAAAACCAACCCAAATTGACAGACATTCTACAAAACAGCTGACCAGTACTCCTCAAAACTGCCAAGGTCACTAAAAACAAGGGAAGTCAGAGAAGACATCACCAAGAAAAGCCTAGGGAGACAGGAGGACCAGATGTGATCTGGGATCCTGGAGCAGGAAAAGGACATTAGGTAAAAATGAAAACAAACAAACAAAAAAACCCAACATGGGAATAAACGAAGGGCTTCAGTTGATAATAGTGTATCAATATTGGCTCACCGGTGGTGCGGGCTGTGCCTCACTCATGTAAGATGTCGGCAACAGGGGAAGGATAACCTCTGTACTACCTGCAGCTTTCCTATAAAACTATTCTAAGTAAAAATTTTAAATTTATTTATATATATTTTTTGAGATGGAGTCTCGCTCTGTCTCTGGAGTGCAGTGGCGCGATCTCGGCTCACTGCAAGCTCCGCCTCCCGGGTTCACGCCATTCTTCTGCCTCAGCCTCCCTAATAGCTGGGACTACAGGCGCCCACCACCATGCCCAGCTAATTTTTTGTATTTTTAGTAAAGATGGGGTTTCACCGTGTTAGCCAGGATGGTCTCTATCTCCTGACCTCGTGATCCGCCCGCCTCGGCCTCCCAAAGTGCTGGGATTACAGGTGTGAGCCACCGTGCCCGGCCTTAAATTTATTTTTAAAGAGTGCCTTTCATGGATTCTCCCGTTTAATTCTCATACAGTCCCGTGGGGCTGTATGTCCTTCTGCATTGAGGAAATAGGGCACAGGGCTGAAGGGCTTTGCACAAGCTCCTGGGGTAGCAGACGGCTACGCTGGGCCTGAAACTGCAGCCCGGCCCCAGGACCTTCCCTCAAAGGGAAGTGCCCACGAATATAGAGTGGGGTGGGCTCCTTGCTTGCAGACCAGTTCATCATACCACAGGCTGCCTGAGAGTCTGCGGCCCTGTCCCGTGCTGCCTGCAGAAGCCCGCAGGGCCCGCATGGGAGGAGAGCCCGGGCTTGGAAGCCCCGCCAGCAAGGGCATGCCCTGCACAGAGGAGGGAGTGTGGAAAAGCGGGAATGAAGCTGTTTTCCTTCCCAAATTAATATTGAACAAGGAGCAGCTTAATCACACTTTGGGTTCAACGATGTCTCCAGTTGCCGTAGTAACCAGAGGCGGCCTTTACAAATAGATTGCATTTGACCTTGGTTTGATGGACTGATGGACGGCAGTGGAGTTCGGCCGCGGACGGCGTCCATTCGAGGGCCGGCCGCCAGAGGGCGAGCGAGCCTTCCCGGGCGGGGCTGGGACCCGGACGGGGACAACGGAGGCTTCCGCTCGCCCGCGGGTGGCGTCTCTGCTCCCACGAGAGCGGGCCCGGCCTCTGGGTTCCGTTTCACAAGCACACAGGGAGGGTGGCCGCGGGCCAGGGGCGGCCGCGAGACTCCACGTCCTCGTCCCGGGCAGTCCCTCCGGGGGGTTGGGCCGCGCGGCCCGGGGAGCGGAGCCCTGCGCTTCTCCGCGAGCGCCCCGGGGCCTTTAGGCGCCCCCGTTTCCTCGTCAGTGGGGTGCGCGGTGCCGCTTCTCCGCGGGCTAAACTGCCGAGGAAGGGGCGAGTTCCTGCTGCCCCTGCCTGTCCCGGCCGCGCCCCACCTCCGCCCCGCCGCGCTGCGCGTTCCCGCGGGGCCCCGGGGACCCCTGAAGCCCCCTTCCCTCCACCCCCCGCTGCGATGCCACAGGTGGGGTGAACAGCGCCTCTGCTGCCCCACGGGGCGTCTTCGCGGGTGATGCCCACACTCTTAGCCGGAGGAGCAGGACCTGTCCGTGGGTGGGGCCCGCGCCCAGGCTTCCGGTCCCCGCGCGGCCTCCTGGGCGCCTCCCCCGGGTGCATCCTCCGGGCCTGGCAGGGAGCGCAGCCTGGGAGTCAGGGGCGACCGGAGCCCACCTGCTCAGCGCCCACCGCGGCGGCCCTGCCCTTTCCTCCGGGAGCAGCAGGGACAGCCTTGGAGCAGCAGCTCCCGCAGGGGGAGAAATGGCACAGTGGTCCGAGGCTCAGGAGCCGGCCCCCTGCTCGCCTGGGGCTACCTCCGGGCAGCGCAGAATTCGCACCTTCCTTCTCCAGCTCCGCGCGCCCCACATGGTACCTTAGCGAGGCCCAGGGCAGGGGATGCAGCCAGGGTGCCGCGAGGCTCTGACGCGGTAGCGGAGGCCTCGCCCCGTGCCTCCGGAGGCGGAGGAGCGGCACCCCTGGCTGTGCGCTGCCGTGCACCGGTGTCTGCTCAGGGCATTCTCCACCTCGCTCCCCATGCCCTCAGGGTCAAGTGAGGAGGGAGACAAATATCCTACCCTCAGAAACAGCCCTGAGAAATGTTTATTTCCAGGAGACAGTGCGATTAGACCTCTCCCGGCGCTGTTTATTTCTGTGCTTAATATTGTTATTTATACATCAATATTGACATCCAGCGTCCATAGATACGTGGCATGCATAGGTGCTACGAAGCGCCAGCTACATAGCATGCTTTATTTATGTGCGGTAAATATTTAAAGACTCCCATGTGTTTCGATTGGAAAGGGCGTATTACCGGACAATTTCGTTTCAAAGGTTTCTCTCTAATGCAAGGTTTATTAAGATGTATGAGGTGGCTGCGGTGGCCTGATTGAGAGCCCATAAAAGTCCTGAGGAATAAAATTCTGCTGCTGCGGCCCAGGGAGTCGGCCTTCCACAGTCCGGTTTAGGAGCGGGGGCTCTTCTCCGTTATTAAGACGTGGTAGTTTGCTCTGCATGAATTACCAGCTGTTTGGTATTGCCTGAGAGGGACGGGGTAGCTAGTTTGGAAAGTCAGTTTGCAGGTTTTCCACGATGGCAGAGGTGCCACCTGTGTCACCAGGCGGCGGGGCTGGGAGTTCATCTAGCCCGGGCTACGGACAAGGCCGCGTGCGTCCAGACGGGGCCGCCAGAGGGCGCGCGTCTGCGGCCGCGGGAGGCCCTGCGGGGCCTGAGAAGTGGGCGGAGCCAGCCCTGGCTGGGGAGAGCTTCTTGCTTGCAGGTGTCAGTGGCAGCAATTTCAGGCAGGGTGGCCAGGCTGTTCCCCGAGGACAGCATCTTGGAGGAATTGCTTTCATTTCCTCCCAGCTAGTCCCTCTGCCCAGCACTTGCCGGCAGCTTCCTCCATGAGGGCGGAGTTCTGTTTGCAGCCCCAAAGGGCGTTCTTTGAGGCTGTAACTAGCATCCAGGGAGAGACGGCTCACATCAGTGGAGGGTGCGAGGTGGAATCAGGTCGCTCATGACAGAGGCTGCATTCAAGCCAGAGCCCCGCTGCTTTGCTGTGGATTGAATTGCATCTCCCCTCCCACCCCTCTAAAGATATGTCCGAGTCCTAAGCCAGCACCTCAGAACGGGACCTTGTTTTGAACAGGTTGTTTGCAAATTTAATTAGTTACGATGAGGTCATACGGGAGAAGGGTGGGTCCCTGGGTCCTTAACCCAATGGCTGGTGCCCTGATAAAAAGACAGCCCTGCAAAGACACAGAGACACACAGGGAGAACGCTGTGTGACGGTGAAGGAAGAGACTGGAGTCGTGTGACCACAAGATAGGGAGCTTCTGGTGCCACCAGGAGCTGGAAGAGGCAGGAAGGGTCTTCTCCTAGAGGCATCAGAGGAAGCAAGGCCCTGCTGACGCCTTGGTTTCGGACTTCTATCTCCTAAGCTGTGAGACAATGAATTTCTGTTTTAAGTCACCCAGTTTGTGGGGCTTGGTTATGGTGCCCCAGGAGATAGGCACAAAAAAAAGGGGAAGGAAAATGCAGCCGCTGCCTGAGAAGGAGGCCGTGTGTCGGCTGTGGAGACACCAGTGCAGCTTCCCAGGAATTGGTTAGATCTTGGCCTCCTTTCTGTGCAATGGTGGAAATAAGAGGAGTGGAAGGGTGCTGCCTTGGGAGTGAGAGCTCTGGGATTGGCCCCACTGGGCGGTGGGTGGATGGCGCAGACTAGGAGCCCTTCCTGGGAGGGTCACAGAACGAGCTAGCCAGAGTGACCCTTCTCTCTATTCACGGTCTTCAGAGTTATTTCCTCCAAGCAGGGACAGAGTTGTTGGGTTGGAGAGCGGGAAGACTTATTTCATTCTTTTAAAATTCAGCCTGGAATCTGGGAGCAAGGAAACTTATGCATTAATGCAGCATGTCAGGAGAGCTGCCAGAATGTGCAGCCCCACAGCTGATTTCTACAACTTATCTTGGCAAAAATGCTTCCAGCCTGTCCCAGGATTCTGTCATGGAATCCTTGCTATATGAAAGCACCTGAGGAGAAGGATGCAGGGTCCGGAACGCTTCCCATTGCCCAGAGACTAGTGGTTTCACCCATCCAGAGACTTGTCCCCACCCCCTGTAACTCAACAGAGAGATGATCAGACTCATGTCTTCCCTAGGGTTGGAGGCCTTTGGAACCGTGTTCATTCTGCTAGAAATGCGGGCGAGGCCGCGGTCATCCCTGCTAGGCAGAGCCTTGGCTCCATGCTCCATGAGGACCAAGGAAGAAGCTGCTTAGGCCCCTTCTTTCTCCATATTCCAGCAGATCTTCGCCCCCTGCAAACACCCCCCACCTCTTCTAGGAGCCTGCAGTGGGGTCCAGCTGCCAGTTTCTGATCGGATGCAGACTATTCACAACCAACCATCCCCCAGGCAGGGCAGGTTTGACATTCTCTTGGAAGACAAAGCAAGGTAGTCAGGTGTGCTGCCCCTAGACCTCAACGAGGGGCATGGACGTTGTCTCACTTTCTGTGGAGGGGGCAGCAGTGGAAGCCACTGTGGTGGAGGAGAGTGGCCACCTGCTGCCCAGGCCCCCACGTAAAATTGCAGTAAATTATGGACTTGCAGGTCTTTGTACAGTTCCCGGCTTCTGGTAAATATGAATGGGTTACCTTTTATTCATTTAGCTAATGTTTTTGAAAGATGGCCTCAAACAAAAAGATCATATCTGTATGTTGTGCTTTAATTTATTTTCACCTTTTTTTCTCCTTTGGAGACTCCTAGTGTATCATCACTTTGTTTACCACAAATTAAACCGGGGCTGATTGTTTACCAGACTGTGGGCCTCTGTGCATTGCTCCACACTCCCCCCCCCTTTTTTTTTTTTTTAATAATCACAACCTGGGATTCATTTGCAAGACGCCCTAATCTGCATGAGAATTATACAATTAACTTTTGATTAACCACCTAGTCCTTTTGGAAACCATGGTGTATAGGATACTCTGCATTTAAATAATTTTCCTTAAATTGGGAGCAGGCCTTTCATTAAGCTGGTGAGTTTGACTAAACAACAACATTCGGAGATAATCAGGGTCAAAACAATAGGTAAGACGGCAGGGCTAGAATGTCATCTTTAAATATAACAGTGGAGATAAAGGCCCCCAGATTGCGCCTTATCAAAACACAAAAAATCAAAGCGCTCTCTTGTCTGTGGCAAAATGTGGAGGCCCCAGCGATGTGGGGGAGAGCATTGTCTGGTGGCCACCGAAGCAGGATTTGCATTCAGGGGGTCTGCCTGACACACATTACATCACGTAGGGCACTTATCTCCGGGCCTGACAATAATTATCGGGAAGAATATACTCAGAATGACTTTTTTGTGATTTTTATGCTTCCCCAACACAAGGAAGGGGAGATAACAGCATTAGGAGGAAGGGGAGAGTCTCGGAAGACTCTCCCAGGAGCTGGTTCTTCGATTAAATTTGCTCTGCCACTCCGGTGCCGCTGAACAAGTGGGAAGAAAGCCGGCAAGCCTTTTATATAGGGTAATAATAGTCCTGAACACAGCCCTCGCCAAAAGATAAGATCCATTGTCGAAACAAACAAAGGAGCTGTATTCAACAGCACTGGAAGAATATCTATGAGCAAAGTTTTAAATCCTCTTTCTGTCTCCTTCTCTCCTTGCTTGTACCTTGCACCTGGTTCTGCAAGAAGTTGGTTCTGTTGGGCTCGGGAAAGCATGGGGTCGGAGCCTCTAGTCCAAAGGCACTTGGGAAAGGCAGGGCCTTCATCTCGGGGGTCACTGGGGGTTGAGTGAGGACTTTCTGAGGTCAAGGTCATGCCCTTCCTTCCGAGAGTCTCACATTCCTTTCTTCTTCAAAGTCCTCCAGAAGAGACCTTGACCTCCAATCTGAGACCCCGGAGACCTGGCAGAGGGTCACGAGAGAAAGAAGCAGTCCAGCTGGCTTTTGTGTGTTCGCTCCTACTTGGTCTTGTCAGACTTCCTGGGCATGCAGAGTCCCCAGGTGTTTATTTTTCCTCAAAACCATTATTCTGCTTCCTTCTCCCTACAGGAAATACTAAGCAACCAGTGTCGAGTCTCCCACTCCAGCCCAGCATCGTTTAAACACCGATGGAATGTCCCTTACAGATAAAGCCCCGTGTTTCCAATTAGCTGCTTTGCCAAAGCCTTCTGTGCTCAGAGTGAATAGAACATCATAGTAATTGTAGACCTCTTGCCCTGTATCCTTGAGCAGCGTCCTGGGGGTTGGGTGTATCCTATTCTCTAGCCTTACAGGAAGTTGCACCCTGGGACACCGAGAGGGACTCTTCTGGTTTGATTTTAGATGAAGATACCGTGTGGTCCTTCTCCTACCAACCAAAGAGAATTACAGAGAATTAAGATTTGATCCACAGGAGTTTTGTTCAGCCTGTTCAGTTCTTTGTCTTATTCCAGGGACACAAACCAAGGCACTTTCCTGGCCGTGGGTGGAGGGATTCCCTGAACGCACTGACTGGGGGCTCTGAGCTGCTGTGTTAGGTGGGATCGGGGTAGGATTCCCAGGCAAGGGTTGGCTGACAGTGGGGTCCGAACATGCAGAACAGGAGGCAGTGGGCCTGCAGAGAGACCTGTCATGGCAGACCAGGGACAGCAGGGCCCTGGGTTCTTGGCACACACAGTGGAGGGGTGGGGTGGCCAGCCCGGAAGGGAGAAGTGAGGACCTTGTCTTTCCACAGATGGACTGTGTGGCCTCCTGTAAGCCCCTTTGCTTTCCTAAGCCTCGGTTTCTCCTTTATACCTCCTGGGGTTTCTCATAGCAAGTGCATCTGGTTGGCCCTAAAATTTGGCTAGGGGCAATTAGAGGTTTCTGGGAGCTTCCTTCTCTGGCAACTGGTTTGCCCTCCTGATGCTTTTTGGGGCTGGGGGGGGGTGTTCAGAGCACACAATTGAACCTGTGGGGCACCTCCCTCATCTGCAAACCTTGTCCACAGCTGTGCACAGTGCGGCATAAGCCAGCAGAGGCAGGAAGAGAGGCGACTCCCAGCTGGACAAGGGCAGTGGCATCTGTGGCATCTTCCTCCGGGCTGGCCCTCAAGCCTGACCCCGTCTGCAGTCATTAGGAGCTGGGAAGGGCCGCTGTCCACTGCCTGGTGTGGAGAATCCACTCTGTTGTATCCAAAGCGGCTGACAGAAGAGAGGAGGCAAAAGAGCCCTCGGTGAGTGCATTTTCCACTGGAGCTGGAAGGGAATGGGGTGGATGAGGTGTCTGGGGACCAGGGTGCTTCGGTGCCTGGTATTTCCCCACCTTGCAGCCTGATTTTCAGAGATTCACAAGGGTTCTCATGAGGAGGGGCTGTCTGAAGCCACCTGCACCCATGCCCGTGCCCCCTACAGTGACTCTCTGCAGCGGGCGCTTTTCCTTCCCAAGGAGGCCTTTGTCCCGCCCAGACTCCATGGCCAATCAGGCCTGCTGTAGGTGGGTGACACCGAGTCTGCATCTGACTCCTCAGAGCGCCACCCAACCCGTGGGCGGGGACAGGGCTTCAGACTGCAGAAGTTAGCTTCAGCCACACTTAAAAAAATAAGGTGAGCCATGAAATTTGATGTTCACAACCTTCTTGCTGGGAGTGGCTGATGTCGTTTTAACACTCACAGAAAGATTATGTTCACAAATTCAACATGTCGTTTTGGATTCTTAGTTCACTGGGCATGGGGGTCAACCTTTCCTGTAGTTTGTTGTGAGCGATGAAAGACGGATCGTTAGTCCCATGCTCTACCACTTCCTGTGGTCTGGCCTTTATGAAAGTGAGGCTGTGCGTGTGCTACGTGGGCTGGACATTCAGATTGTGGGTGTTTGGAGTAAGAAGACGCGAGGACAGTTGGGGAAGTAGATGCTGCCCATTGGGCTTGCTGATGACTGTGATGACCCCATGCAGGTGGAAAATGCCTGCTGGACCCGGCTTTGACCTTCACAATTAGGGGGCGGGTTCCCACGCACCTGGTGGGTGGAAATGCTCACAGCAGAGGATGAGGCTATAATTAAAAAAGGGCTTTGCAGATGAATCCTTTTAACTCATCTCCATCTTATAAACACTGAGAAGATATAGGAAGGGCAAAGTGGAGACTAGGAAGATTACAGTAATATAGCTTCTCGGCTAATTGATTAGCAATTATGGCTGGTAATATTGTTCATTTTAATTGTGTTTAATCTCTATTTTGGTAATAAAGATTATTGTTTTGGATTATGACTTTGTCCTACTATACTAATTAGTAACTTGTGAAATTAAAGTGTATATTTTCACATCCGGAAAAAAATTCACAACATGCTCTTATATAATAGCTTCCCTTTCTGAACAGGCCAGTTGTTTGGGGGTGTTTTGTCCTCAGCATCTTAGAAGGACTGAATTTTGACAAGCAAAGTATGTGATATTTGGCCAGTTGACCAAGAAATAGAGGATTTATTTTAAAAAGTCATGTTTTTAAGGGAAGGAAAGAAACAGAAGATATTGCCAGAGATAAATCTGGAAAGTGAGAGAACACAAGTAGAATTACATGGAAAATGGATTTTTAATTTTCCAGAGGAGGTGTCCCTAGAGTCAGGCCTGCAGCTCTTGACTGATTGCAGTGGCAGAACCCCACCTCGGAGCCCTGTACCCCACTTTTCCACGGCTACGCCTGCAGGCACTGCCTGGTCTCCTCCCTCCTGAGACAAACATCGGTTTGACACATCTATTCCTTGTGCTTAGATTTTTTTTCCCCACAAACTTTTTGTATTGAGTAGCCCACATTTGCAGCTCCCATTTCCTCCCCACTGCCTCATCCTTACCCTTGTAGAGCACACCACACTCACGGACCTTTCCCACAACCGACCCCCAGCAAAGGCATTTCCCCAGATCACATTCAGGATCTCTACACGCCCTTGACCTTATGCATCTACCTCTCCTGACCCTGGCCTTCCAATGCAGCCATGAGCTGCATAACAATATTTCAGTCAACAATCCGATGCTTGCACCACCGTGCTCCCATTAGATGATACTGGAGCTGAGCTGAAAAGTCCTATCACCTGGTACCAGTGTGGCCCTCAGGATGCCAGTGCAACACCTGACTCATGTTTGCGGTGATGCTGGTGTAAACAAACCTCTTGTGCTGCTGGTCATTTGAAAGTCTAATGCACACAATTATGTCCAGTACACAATACTTGCTAATGATGATAAATAACCATGTGACTGGCTTATGTATTTACTATATTATGCTTTTACTATTATTTTAGAGTGTACACCTTCTACGTATTAAAAACAATTTAACTGTGAAGCAGCCTCAGGCAGGTCCTTCAGGTGTTCCAGAAGAGGCCATTGTTATCAAAGTCTTCTGTGATGGGATGACGGCTCCATGCCTGCTATTGCCCCTCAAGACCTTCCAATGGGACAAGATGTGGAGGTGGAAGACAGGGATACTGATGATCCTGACCCTGTGTAGGCCTAGGCTAATGTGTGTGTCCGTGTCTTAGTTTTTAGCAAAAGAGCATAAGAAGCAAAAAAGAAAAAATTAGAAAACAGAAAAAAGCTTATAGAATAAGGATATAAAGAAATATTTTTGTATAGCTATACAATCTGTGTTTTAAGCTAAGTGTTATTACAAGAAAACATGAAAAAGTTTATAAAGTGAAAAAGTTACAGTAAGCTAAAGTTAGTTTATTGTTGAAAAAAGAAAATTCATTTTTATAAATGTAGTGTGGCCCAAGTATACAGTATTTTAAAGTATACAGTAAGGTACAGACATGTCCTAAGCCTTCACATGCACGCACCACTCACTCACCCCACTGACTCACCCGGAGGAACTTTCAGGCTTCCAAGTTATTTTTTATTTTTTTATTTTTTTTTCTGAGACAGAGTCTCACTCTGTCACCCAGGCTGGAGTGCAGTGGTGTGATCTCAGCTCCTGCAGCCTCTGCCGCCTGGGTTCAAGTGATTCCCCTGCCTCAGCCTCCTGAGTACCTGGGATTACAGACACCTGCCACCATGCCTGGCTATTTTTTTGTATTTTTAGTAGAGATGGAGTTTCACCACGTTGACCAGGCTGGTCTCGAACTCCTGACCTCAAGTGATCCACCTGCCTTGGCCTCCCAAAGTGCTGGGATTACAGGCATGAGCCACCATGCCCAACCTCAGGCCTACAAGTTCTGTTTGTAGTAAGTGCACGATACAGATACCCCATTAACAAAAATCTTCTATACCATATTTTTGCTGTACCTTTTCTATGTTTAGCTATGGTTAGATACACAGATACTTACCATCATGTTCCAGCTGCCTGCAGTATTCAGTCCAGTACCATGCTGCATGGGTTTGTAGACTAGGAGCAGTAAGCCATACTATATGGCCTAGGTGTGTAGTAGGCAATACCATCTGAGTTTGCGTAAGTATACTCTGTAATGTTCGCACAGCAACGACATCGCCTAACAATGCATTTCTCAGAAGTTGTCTCTGTTATTTAGGGACAAATGGCTGTATAGAATTTCCTGAGTATTATTTCACGGGACGCACTGCCCCACCTCTACACAACTGTTAAAATGAATGTGTATTATCGGGGTTCAACATAAACCATTGTTGACAGTTGAGAGTACTTTTCAGCCTTTTTTTTTTTTCTGACACAGATCAAGGGTTGGAAAATGTTTTTTTTGTTTGTTTGTTTTTGTGGGTCAGAGAGTAAATACTTCAGGCTTTGCAGGTCTCTGTGGCAACTACTGAACTCTGCTGTTACAGCGGGAAAGCAGCCATGGGCACCACCTGAGTGAATGTGTGTGGCTGGTGCCAATGAAACTCTACACACAGGCAGGAGGATGGGCTTGGCCCACAGGCTGTAGTTTGCTGACTTGGATATAAATATTTACATGTATAAGATAGTATATATGTGTGATTAATTTCACATTACAATGGGAGAGTTTCTCTTTGTCAATCAAGTTTATTTCTGAATATAATGTTAGCAGTTGTGCAGTGTCCTGCTCCAAACATTTGTCATTATTTTATTTTTAGAAAGATTGTAGCAATTTATAATTTCACTGGTGGTGCATGAGAGCACTTGCCTGTGCCTACAACAGGCAAATTGTTAAAAAAAAAAAAAAAAAAAAAAAAGCAAAGGTGTTGCTAATTAGATAGGGATCTGAGATCTTATGGAATTCTGCCAGGTATTTTTTGCTTGTTCCTGCCTGTTACTTTAATGGTATTGACTACAGTACCTTAGAGTTAATCGATTTGCTCTGAGATGTGTAGAGTGCTTTATGGTCTAGAAAGCCATTCCCTATGTGTTTTCTCACCCAGTTCCCTCACGTTGCTGTAGGGAAATGCAACCTCATCTACATTATCCAACAGCGTTAAAGCTTAGTGAGCATCTCAGATACAGAGGCTGACGTATGACTTGAGTCTGATCTTCTGACCCTGAATCCTGCACTTATTTTCACAGCAAAGCTTAAGTCACTGGGCAGATACTTCCCTCCAGAGTGACTTCCTTTGCAAACAGACTCGTCAATTTTCCTGTTGCGCCGTGTGGCTAGGACGTGTCCGTGACACACCATGGATCATTGCCACACAGCAAAACAGAGCTGCTGTTTTTTTATGGTGCATTTCCTAGCCGCACACCTCCTCAGGGGCTCCCTGGAGACATCACTGTTAAAGGTCCCCCAAGGCTGACCTTGTTGTGGGCAGTTGACCTCAGAATCCCACCTTGGTGTCTGGACCTCCCTGTGGCTCCTGCTTTCCTATCTTCTCCACGTCCTTGCAATTTCTCAGAGAAACGTGTCAAACAGGTGTCACAGCCACTGAAACAGAGAAGATGCAGTTAGACTAAAACCCTTTAAAATAAGCTAAGTAGGTTTAAACAGCCTTCTTCTTAAAAAAAAAAAAAAAAGCATGGGAGCTTTGTGCAGTTGTGCAGTTTCCTCTCCCCTGCAGCATATCAGAGCACTTCCTCTTCCCGATGAGCCCCTTGAATGAAAGCTTGAAAATGGTACCCGGAGGTGAAGCTGGCGCGGACATCGACCGCCAGAGCTTCAGGGAAGAAAGCGGCGTGCTCTGCCCTGAACCTCCCTCTGACCGAGGAATTGAAAATGAATCACATTCCTAATAAATGTAATCCCACAAACTCTGAATGAACAGTGCTGAGAGCCGGCGCTGGCACGAGCGAGCACTTCGGCGAGAGCCCTGGCTGCCTTCAGGGCGGCCAAGCCGCCCCTTCCTCCCCTGGAACGATGACTGCGTGTGTTGTGCCATGCCCTTGCAAAGCCCCACAGGTCCCTTTTGTTTGGGCAATTTGCATTTGTTAGACAGTGTCTGAGTGTGTGGAATCCAGCTCCTAAACACATTTTTGGAGGCATCATTCAAGGGCATGACATTGCAATGGGCTTTTGTGCTAAGAACCATAAGTGAAGAGCAGTGGGCTGCTCTTGACCTCTGCAAACATTATGGTCAGGAGCTCACTTCTATTTGGGAGAATCCTTTTTTTCCCCCCTCAGCACGTGTGCCAGAACCAACTGTATTACAGGCCGTCTAATTGAGACTTGGCAGCTGACAGCCCGGATCAAAGGCAGCTCAAGCCCAGATCTGGGACCCTAGGCCAGTGGGCACTTAGTGCGTCTCAGAAGCAAAGCGTCCCTCCCGCTTTCCAGCAGTTCATGCCAACGCTGCTGCCTCAGCATCCCCACCGGCTGAACCATCGGCTGGCTGCTCCACCATCGGTTCCAGAAAGAGCCACTTGTGAGCTATTAAAGACAGCAATGAAGTGCCTCAGTGACAGCAGTGATTCAGGGAAAGATGGAGGAACCATCCGGGAAGGCATTCTCCTTTTTCCACTGCACTGAGTCCGCAAGCAGGAGCACCCAGCCAAACAGAGGCAGGCGGGGAAGGCCCCGGTGGGAGTGGGCGTGTGGGAGGGATGGAGGATTCCTTCAGGGAGAAGAGCATAAAAAGAACATTTCATAAGTTCACAGGCAATAGACATCAACCATGTTCTCAGATGTTTACTAAGCCAAGAATCCCATATCCAAGGAGCACAGAAAGGAGAGCCAGTTCCCAGTTTAGTAATAAGAACACAGCTACTTGGTAGAAGTGAAAAACCACCAAGAGGATGCTTTAAGGATTAAATATGTCGAGTAGTTCCACTTGGGCTCTTTTCTTCCGTTTTCTGAATCTCAAGCTGCTTGTCCATAATAAGCAACTCTAACTATAATTGCAAACACACAGGCGCAGGTGCACACACACATCCCCATACATGCACACCCATCCAGTTAGCATAGAGAGGTTGCACACTGGTCATTTGGGAAATGCAAACTGAAACCACAATGAGACACCACTTCACCCTTACTAGGAGGGCCTCGTGTCCAGCTTCCACGGAGAGAAGGGGGTGGGAATAAGTAACTGCACTGTGTAGGTTGGCATCCATTCTGAACTAATTCTCGTATATGGGTCTAAAAGCTTGAGCAAGTATGCACTGGACTGGCCAGGTGCATCTCGAGAATGACATGGCTCAGGGGGCAGCCTGCGGGGCCGGGTGGGGTATGCTGTATACAGGAGGAGAAGTGTGGGAATGAGAGAGAGATGATCTGCCAGGGTAGAAGGTGCTGGTATGAAGAGGAGAGTTGGGAGCCACCTTGCAGTGCCTCAGAGAATAGGAGCTTGTGGGTTCTCAGGGATATTAGACAGGTAAGTACATGAGGAATCAGTTTATCAGCAAAGTGCTAGATGTTCAAAGGGAAAAGGGCCTGATGAGACTTCTGTCTGCTCAATGCCACTTTTTTAAAAAAACTTTTATGTTTATTTTTCTTGTATTTTATTATTTTCTTTTATTTTATTATACTTTTAAGTTCTAGGGTATATGTTCTCAACGTGCAGGTTTGTTACATAGGTATACATGTTCCATGTTGGTTTGCTGCATCCATCGACTCGTCATTTATGTTAGGTATTTCTCCTAATGCTATCCCTCCCCCAGCCCCTCACCCCTGACAGGCCCCACTGTGTGATGTGCCCCACCTTGTGTCCAAGTGTTCTCATTGTTCACTTCCCACCTATGAGTGAGAACATTCCATGTTTGGTTTTCTGTCCTTGTGACAATTTCCTGAGAATGATGGTTTCCAGCTTCATCCATGTCCCTGCAAAGGACATGAACTCATCTTTTCTTATGGCTGCATAGTATTCCATGGTGTATAGGTGCCACACTTTCTTAATCCAGTCTAGCATTGATGAGCATTTGGGTTGGTTCCAAGTCTTTGCTATTGTGAATAGTGCCACAATAAACATACGTGTGCAAGTGTCTTTATACTAGCATGATTTATAATCCTTTGGGTATATACCCAGCAATGGGATCACTGGGTCAAATGGTAATTCTAGTTCTAGATCCTTGAGGAATCATCACACTGTCTTCCACAATGGTTGAACTAATTTACACTCCCACCAACAGTGTAAAAGTGTTCCTATTTCTCTACATCCTCTCCAGCATCTGTCGTTTCCTGACTTTTTTAATGATCGCCATTCTAACTGGCGTGAGATGGTATCTCATTGTGGTTTTGATTTGCATTTCTCTGATGGCCAGTGATGATGAGCACTTTTTCATGTGTCTGTTGGCTGCATAAATGTCTTCTTTTGAGAAGTGTTTGTTCATATCCTTTGCCCACTTTTTGATGAGGTTGTTTTTTTATTGTAAATTTGTTTAAGTTCTTTGTAGATTCTGGATATTAGCCCTTTGTCAGATGGGTAGATTGGGAAAATTTTCTCCCATTCTGTAGGTTGCCTGTTCACTCTGATGGTGGTTTCTTTTGCCGTGCAGAAGCTCCTTAATTTAATTAGATCCCACTTGTCTATTTTGGCTTTTGTTGCCATTGCTTTTGGTGTTTTAGTCATGAAGTCCTTGCCCATGCCTATGTCCTGAATGGTATTGCCTAGGTTGTCTTCTAGGGTTTTTATGGTTTTAGGTCTAACATTTAAGTCTTTAATCCATCTTGAATTAATTTTTGTATAAGGTGTAAGGAAGGGAGCCAGTTTCAGCTTTCTACATATGGCTAGCCAGTTTTCCTAGCATCATTTATTAAATAGGGAATCCTTTCCCATTTCTTGTTTTTGTCGGGTTTGTCAAAGATCAGATGGTTGTAGATGTGTGGTGTTATTTCTGAGGCCTCTGTTCTGTTCCATTGGTCTATATATCTGTTTTGGTACCAGTACCATGCTGTTTTGGTTACTGTAGCCTTGTAGCATAGTTTGAAGTCAGGTAGTGTGGTGCCTCCTGCTTTGTTCTTTTGGCTTAGGATTGTCTTGGCAATGCAGGCTCTTTTTTTGATTCCATATGAACTTTAGTTTTTTCCAATTCTGTGAAGAAAGTCATTGGTAGCTTGATGGGGATGGCATTGAATCTATAAATTACCTTGGACAGTATGGCTATTTTCATGATATTGATTCTTCCTATCAATGAGCATGGAATGTTCTTCCATTTGTTTGTGTCCTCTTTTATTTCTTTGAGCAGTGGTTTGTAGTTCTCCTTGAAGAGGTCCTTCACATCCCTTGTAAGTTGGATTCCTAGGTATTTTATTCTCTTTGAAGCAATTGTGAATGGCTGTTCACTCATGATTTGGCTCTCTATTGGTCTGTTCTTGGTGTATAGGAATGCTTGTGGTTTTTGCACATTGATTTTGTATCCTGAGACTTTGCTGAAGTTGCTTATCAGCTTAAGGAGGTTTTGGGCTGAGACGATGGGATTTTCTAAATATACAATCATGTCATCTGCAAAGAGGGACAATTTGACTTCCTGTTTTCCTAATTGAATACCCTTTATTTCTTTCTCTTGCCTGATTGCCCTGGCCAGAACTTCTAACACTGTATTGAATAGGAGTGGTGAGAGAGGGCATCCTTGTCTTGTGCCGATTTTCAAAGGGAATGCTTCCAGTTTTTGCCCATTCAGTATGATATTGGCTGTGGATTTGTCATAAATAGCTCTTATTATTTTGAGATACATTCCATCAATACCTAGTTTATTGAGAGTTTTTATTGAGAGAATTTTGTCAAAGGCCTTTTCTGCATCTATTGAGATAATCATGTGTTTTTTGTCATTGGATCTGTTTATGTGATGGATTACATTTATTGATTTGCATATGTTGAACCAGCCTTGCATCCCAGGGGTGAAGCCAGCTTGATCGTGGTGGATAAGCTTTTTGATGTGCTGCTGGATTCGGTTTGCCAGTGTTTTATTGAGGAATTTTGCATCAGTGTTCATCAGGGATATTGGTCTAAAATTCTCTTTTTGTGTGTGTGTGTCTCTGCCAGGCTTTGGTATCAGGATGATGCTGGCGTCATTAAATGAGTTAGGGAGGATTCCCTCTTTTTCTGTTGATTGGAATATTTTCAGAACGAATGGCACCAGCTCCTCTTTGTACCTCTGGTAGAATTCAGCTGTGAATCCCTCTGGTCCTGGACTTTTTTTGGTTGGTAGGCTATTAATAATTGCCTCAATTTCAGAGCCTGTTATTGGTCTATTCAAAGATTCAACTTCTTCCTGGTTTAGTCTTGGGAGGGTGTATGTGTCCAGGAATTTATCCATTTCTTCTAGATTTTCTAATTTACTTGCATAGAGGTGTTTACAGTATTCTATGATGGTAGTTTGTATTTCTGTGGGATCAATGGTGATATCCCCTTTATCATTTTTTATTGCGTCTATTTGATTCTTCTCTCTTTTCTTCTTTATTAGTCTTGCAAGCGGTCTATCAATTTTGTTGATCTTTTCAAAAAACCAGCTCCTGGATTCATTGATTTTTTTGAAGGGTTTTTTATATCTCTATCTCCTTCAGTTCTGCTCTGATCTCAGTTATTTCTTGCCTGCTGCTAGCTTTTGAATGTGTTTACTCTTGCTTCTCTAGTTCTTTTAATTGTGATGTTAGGGTGTTGATTTTAGATCTTTCCTGCTTTCTGTTGTGGGCATTTAGTGCTATAAATTTCCCTCTACACACTGCTTTAAATGTGTCCCAGAGATTCTGGCACGTTGTGTCTGTTTTCTTATCAGTTTCAAAGAACATCTTTATTTCTGCCTTCATTTCGTTATGTTCCCAGTAGTCATTCGGGAGCAGGTTTCTCAGTTTCCATGTAGTTGTGTGGTTTTGATTGAGTTTCTTAATCCTGAGTTCTAATTTGATAGCACTGTGGTCTGAGAGACAGTTTGTTGTGATTTCTGTTCTTTTACATTTGCTGAGAAGAGCTTTACTTCCAATTATGTGGTCAATTTTAGAATAAGTGCGTTGTGGTGCCGAGAAGAATGTATATCCTATTGATTTGGGGTGGAGAGTTTTGTAGATGTCTATTAGGTCCACTTGGTGCAGAGCTGAGTTGAAGTCTTGGATATCTCTTTAAACTTCTGTTGCATTGATCTGTCTAATATTGACAGTGGTGTGTTAAAGTCTCCCATTATTATTGTGTGGGAGTCTAAGTCTTTTTGTAGGTCTCTAAGGACTTGCTTTATGAATCTGGGTGCTCCTGTATTGGGTACATATATATTTAGGTTAGTTAGCTCTTCTTGTTGAATTGATCCCTTTACCATTATGTAATGGCCTTCTTTGTCTCTTTTGATCTTTGTTGGTTTAAAGTCTGTTTTATAAGAGATTTGGATTGCAACCCCTGCTTTATTTGCTTTCCATTTGCTTGATAGATCTTCCTCCATCCCTTTATTTTGAGCCTATGTGTGTCTCTGCATGGGAGTTGGGTCTCCTGAATACAGCACATCGATGGGTCTTGACTCTATCCAATTTGCCAGTCTGTGTCTTTTAATTGGGGCATTTAGCCCATTTACATTTAAGGTTAATATTGTTATGTGTGAATTTGATCCTGTCATTATGATGTTAGCTGCTTATTTTGCCCATTATTTGACGCAGTTTCTTCAAAGCATCTACGGTCTTTACCATTTGGCCTATTTTTGCAGTGGTTGGTACAGGTTGTTCATTTTCATGTTTAGTGTTTCCTTCAGTAGCTCTTGTAAGGCAGGCCTGTTGGTGACAAAATCTGTCAGCATTTGCTTGTCTGTAAAGGATTTTATTTCTCCTTCACTTATGAAGCTTAGTTTGGCTGGATATGAAATTCTGGGTTGAAAATTCTTTTCTTTAAGAATGTTGAATATGAGCCCCCACTCTTCTGGCTTGTAGGGTTTCTGCTGAGAGATCCGCTGTTAGTCTTATGGGCTTCCATTTGTGGGTAACCTGACCTTTCTCTCTGGCTGCCCTTAACATGTTTTCCTTCATTTCAACCTTTGTGAATCTGATAATTATATGTCTTGGGGTTGCTCTTCTTGAGGAGTATCTTTGTGCTGTTCTCTGTATTTCCTGAATTTGAATGTTGGCCTGCCTTGCTAGGTTGGGGAAGTTTTCCTGGATAATGTCCTGAAGAGGGTTTTCCAACTTGGTTCCATTCTCCCCGTCACTTTCAGGTACACCAATCAAACATAGATTTTGTCTGTTCACATAGTCCCATATTTCTTGGAGGCTTTGTTCGTTTCTTTTTACTCTTCTTTCTCTAACATTGTCTTCTTGCTTTATTTCATTAATTTGATCTTCAATCACCGATATCCTTTCTTCCACTTGATCAAATCGGCTATTGAAGCTTGTGCATGTGTCACGAAGTTCTTGTGCCATGGTTTTCAGCTCCATCAGGTCATTTAAGGTCTTCTCTACACTGTTTATTATAGTTAGCCATTCGTCTAACCTTTGTTCAAGGTTTTTAGCTTCCTTGTGATGGGTAGAACATGCTCCTTTAGCTCAGAGAAGTTTGTTATTACCGACCTTCTGAAGTCTACTTCTGTCAACTCGTCAAAGTCATTCTCCGTCCAACTTTGTTCTGTTGTTGGCAAGGAGCTGTGATCCTTTGGAGAAGAGGCACTCTGGTTTTTAGAATTTTCAGCTTTTCTGCTCTGGTTTCTCCCCATCTTTGTGGTTTTATCTACCTTTGATGTTTGATGTTGGTGACCTACAGTTGGGGTTTTGGTGTGGATGTCCTTTTTGTTGATATTGATGCTATTCCTTTTTCTGTTTGTTAGTTTTCCTTCTAACAGTCAGGTCCCTCAGCTGCAGGTCTGCTGGACTTTGCTGGAGGTCCACTCCAGGCCCTGTTTGCCTGGGTATCACCAGCGGAGGCTGCAGAACACTAAATATTGCTGCGTGATGCTTCCTCTGGAAGCTTCATCCCAGAGGAGCACCCGCCTGTATGAGGTGTCTGTTGGCCCCTACTGGGAGGTGTCTCCCAGTTAGGCTACATGGGGGTCAGGGACCCACTTGAGGAGGCAGTCTCTCCCTTCTCAGAGCTCAAACACCTTTCTGGGAGAACAACTGCTCTCTTCAGAGCTGTCAGACAGGGATGTTTAAGTCTGCAGAAGTTTCTGCTGCCTTTCATTCAGCTATGCCCTGCCCATAGAGGTGGAGTCTATAGAGGCAGTAGGCTTTGCTGAGCTGCGGTGGGCTCTGCCTAGTTTGAGCTTCCCAGCCACTTTGTTTACCTACTCAAGCCTCAGCAATGGCGGATGCCCCTCCCCCCGCCCGGCTGCAGCCTTGCAGGTCCATCTCAGATTGCTGTGCTAGCAGTGAGCAAGGCTCTGTGGGTGTGGGACCCACTGAGCCAGGCATGGGAGAGAATCTCCTGGTCTGCCAGTTGCTAAGACCTTGGGAAAAATACAGTATTTGGGTGTGAATGTCCTGTTTTTCCAGGTACAGTCTGTCATGGTTTCCCTTGGCTAGGAAAGGGAAATCCCCTAACCCCTTGTGCTTCCTGGGTGAGGCGACGCCCCACCCTGCTTGGGTTGCCCTCCATGGGCTGCACCCACTGTCCAACCAGTCCCAATGAGATGAACCAGGTATGTCAGTTGGAAATGTGGAAATCACCTGTCTTCAGCATTGATCATGCTGGGAGCTGCAGATGGGAACTGTTCCTATTCGGCCATCTCTGCTCAATGCCACTTTTACAGCTCTTTGGCTGGCACCGCCAGTGGGTGATCCCTGAGGCCTCACCCTAGCCAGTGGAGCTAGCCATCCCCACCCCCCCACTCTCCATGGAAGTTGAACATGATGCCATCCCTGTGAGTGTGAAGTGATGTCTCATCGTGGTTTTAATTTTCATTTCCTAAATGACCAATGATTTGGAGCATCTTTTAATGTACTTATTTCCATGTATTTTGGTGAACTGTCTATTCAAATCTCTTGCCAATTAAAAAAAATTTTTGTCTTATACAGTAATTTAGTTGTAAGAGTTCTGTAAATTACAGATATAAGTTCCTTATTGAATATATGGTTTGAAAAGTTTTCTTTGAGATTGAAGCCTGCTATTTTGTCTTTTCACTTTCTTAATGGTATCCTTTGAAGTGCAGAAGTTTTTGATTTTGATGAAGTCTAATTTATCACTTTTTTACTTTTATTATATGTGCTTTTGATATATCTGAAAAAAACTTTGCCTGACCCAAGGTCACAAAGATTTACTCCTCTGTTTTCTTCTAAGAGCTTTATAGTTTTATAGGTCTGTGATTCATCCATTCTGAACTAATTCTTGCATATAGTGTGTGATGGTCTAAGTTATCGTTTTGCATGTGGCTATACAATAGTTTCAGCACCATTTCTTATAAAAACTGTTTTATCCCTCAGTGAATTATCATACAACCTTTATTAAAATTATCAATTGACTATAAATTTAAGGCTTATTCCAGGATTTGCAATTCTATTCCACTTATATATGTGCCTATCTTCATGCCAGTATCAAATTGTCTTGGTTACTATAAATTGTAGTACATTTTGAAATAGAGAAGTGTGAGTTTGTAACTTCCTTTTTTGTCTCATTGCACTAGCCAGTATTGGTGAGAGGAGACATCCTTTTCTGTTGCTGACCTTAGGGGAAAAATATCTAAGCTCTCACTATGAGGATTTGCATTAAATCTATAGATGAAGTTGGGAAATGTTTCCGTCTTGACAATATGGAGTCTTGCAATCTGTAAACATTTATTTATATCTTCTATCTTTCTTTCACTACTGTTTTGTAGTTTTCAATGTACAAGTCTTACACTTCTTTTGTTAAATTTGTCTCTCTTTTATTCTTTTTGATGCTATTGTGAATAGAATTGTCTTATTATCTTTCAATTTTTTATTGTTGGTATACAGAAATACAACTGAGTTTTGAATTAGGTTATTTGTGAATGAAGACAGTTTTAGTTCTTCTTTTCCAATCTGGATGTCTTTTATTTACTTTTCTGGCCTAATTGCTAGGTTGAAATTCCAGTACAGTGTTGAATAGAGGTAATGAAGGGAGATATTCTTGACGTTTTCCAAATTTGAGGGGGAAAGCATACAGTCTTTTGTGATTAAGTGAAGGTTTCTCATAATTGCCTTTTATATGGTTGAGAAAGTTCCCTCCTATTATTAGTTTGTTGAGGGTTTGTTTTTTATCTTGAATGGATGTAATTTCTTTGGCTTTTGTGGATGGATGTGAGCCATTTTACCACCAAAAGATGGGAAAGGCAGAAGCTAGAGGACTTAGAGGAAAATGTTGAAGAATCTGGATCAAGTCAGCCCTGAGGCTCACCCTACTTCTCAACATCTTCATGTGTGAGCCAGCAGATGTTTTTACTGCTGGAGGCTTGTTGAGTTTGGCTTCCTGTTAAGATCAACAGAAAACCGTTTTACTGATAAACCTTCTCCAAGTAGTCTTCCCAACCCACCCAAATGGATGTGCTATGTCCTAACTTTCCATGGCTCTTTGTAGCTCAGTTATTGCACATTTTTATCTACTCCCTTTGATGCTTTGTTTGTGTCTTGCTTCCCCTGCCAGCTCCTTAGAACAGGGTCATTGCTGCATCCATGTCTGCCTCCCTTACAGTGCTTAGCCCTGTGCTTACAAAAAGTTGATGTTAAAGTTTTTTATAAACTAATGCAAAAATACTTGAGTAAGTACTACCGAAACTGGATTAGATGCTTTAATTCTTTCTTTAGGAATCTTTCTAAATGTGAGTAGAATTGTCTTATTAATTTTATTTTATTTTTTTTACTATTGGTGTACAGAAATACAATTGATTTTTGTACTAGCTTTGTAGTTTTTGTAGCTTTTTACATGGATTTCTTAGGATTTTCTATCTACAAATTGTGTTATCTGTGAATGAGAACAGTTTTACTTCTTTATTTCCAATCTGGATATCATTTATTTTTTTTATTTGAATCTCCCCGGCTGGAGTGGAGTGGCACAATCATGGCTCACTGCAACCTCTGCCTCCCAGGCTCAAGCGATCCTCCCATCTCAGCCTTCTGAGTAGCTGGGACCACAGGCATACACCCCCACACATGGCTAACTTCTTGTATTTTTTTGTAGAGGCAGGGTTTCAGCATGTTGGCCAGGCTGGTTTCAAACTCCTGAGCTCGAGTGATCCACCCACCTTGGCCTCCCAAAGTGCTGGGATTACAGGCGTGAGCCACAGAGCCCAGCCTGGATGTCTTTTATTTACTGAGAAACTGGTTGCTGCTTTTATAGAAAAAAAAATCTAGTCTTGGAACCATTTGCTCAATCCATAGAGGACCCACTGACTGGAGTGAGGAGGAAGGACCCAGAAGTTTTCTTTCTTGGGAAGACCTCTTCTTCTCATCCCCCAGCTCTGTGCTCTGTAGAACAGGATTGCAATCACTAACCCTGTTTTACAGATGAGGCCTATTGAGACACCCAGTCTTGTCTGGTTTCACACAGCTAGTTGGACCAGGGCTGGGACAAGAACTCACATGTGTCTGGAAATGAACCCCTGGTTGTTGTAATTCCACTCACAAACCTGTGCCACCTCTAGTGTGATTCTTGTCCTAGAATAGCACCTACTAGTAAGAGTCATGAGAGTCTTAGAGACAATATTATATAATTCTTTAGTTTCATAGTTAAGCACATTGAAACCAAGGAGTGTAAAGTGGGTTTTTTTGGGGGAGTTATACTCATGGGGTGATGTGGGGGTCTTAGTCTTTGTCAGGTAGCCAATAATCACTGCTTAGGGAAGTCAGTTTCTTCCTAAAAGTAATGAAGAACTTGGGACAGGGCATTTTCTTTTTATACACATAAAGGAACCATTTACCTGTGTCCCTTAGATATCTCAGAGATTTCTGGAAAGCAGGAGCTTATATCCAGGGGCTGCATCCTGTTGAAAACATCATCACTGCTTAGCCTTTGGAATGGGATTGTCTTTCTGGACTCCACATTTCAGTAACCTGAAAAAAAATTAATGAATCTCCAAATATCAAGCAGAAATGCATTTTCTTCTGACCTAAAAGATTTGGGGGAGAGGATTTGTCACTGTTAGTAGCAATAGTGATTCTACTGTGAATCAAGCCATTTCTCCTAATTGAGGTGATGCTCCCTAGAGTTTCACTGTCTTTTCTGAGAGTTTCCAGCATTGGGCCTTCAGGGAGAGTTTGGGGTGCATTCAGTCTGAAAGGCACAGCTGACTCTGGCCCTGGAGGTTAAATGTGAATGGAAAATAACTGGCGAAGGGGAAGGAACCCAAAGGGAATGGAGGTAAGAGATTTTCCCAGCATCTTATACATAGCAGTTGCTTGAAACAATGCTTTTGAAAGGTGCATGAGTGAGAGTGTCCAACTAGGCTGCAACCTCCTCTAGGAGGTGACCTATGTTCTCCTTTTGCCTAGTCCTTTATTACACCAAGATGCATAGAATATTCATGTTAGAGTTTCAAAGGTCCCTTGAATTTTGAACCGAATTGAGTGATAACTGTTCCAGTTGTCCATTGCTGCATCATTCAGCACTCCAAAACTTAGTGTCTTAAAACAACTGTTTCGTTATTCTCTTGTTTTCTCTGGTTCGGTTGAGTTCAGCCAGGTAGTTCTTCTGCTGGTCTCACTTGGAGTCTCTCATGCAGATGCATGCAGATCATAGCTGGAAATGGGATTTCTGGAGGCTCAACTAGGACACTGGCATGGCTGGAGCCCCCTTGCTCTTCATGTAAGCCTAAGCCTCTTTCCATGTGACTTCTCGTGTAGTTTCTTTTGTAGTCTCTATACAGAGCAGCTAGACATCTCTGTATGGTGGCTCAGGGCTCCAGGAAGGATTTCCAGAGGACTCCACTGTGCAAGCACTTATGAAATTTCTGCTTGTACTCTTCTTGCTAATGTCCCATTGGTCAAAGCAACTCACATGACCAAGCCTGTAGTCCTTGTGGGAAAAGACTACAAAATGACAGGAATGCCAGGAGTCAAGATAACTGGGAGTGTCCAGTGGAACAGTCTACCAGACACAGTGGAGGCAGACGAGGCTTTCCAGGCAGCAGGGTGAGGCAGTGCCCCACGGTTGTCCTGTGTGGCTCTAGTTTAGGGTGAATAGACTTGGAGACTGGTGAAAGACAAGGCTGGAATGGTGATTGCAACCAGCCTGAGAGGTCTTTCAATACCATGGGAGGAGTCTGGACATTATCTTATAGACTGATGACAGGAAACCAGCAGAGGTCTCCAGGCTGGGCCATGTAGCCCAGGATGTGTGGTTTAGGTGAGCTCAGGTGAACATGGTGGATGATTTCTGGGGACCAGTGAGATGAGCTGGTAATGATGGCAGTGATCAAGGAGAGGAATGATACGTGCTGAAGCAGTAATGAGGAATGGGGAGGAGCTGATGGTTCAAACACAATTTTGGTGAAACAGCCCAAAGGACTTGGAACTGATGGGCTGGAGGGCAGTGATGTAACCACCTACAGAAAGAGTATGTTTCTATGGCACTGAGGTTTGGACACCAATGAGCTCAGGTTCTTTATTATTAGACACAAATATATTTTAGGGAGAAGTCATGGGTATGATGTAACACTGGTCATGACAATGAGAAAAGCATTTTTAGGTACTTAAAACATGAAGGGTTGGTGGAGAAAATTTAATAAGAATTCTAAAACTTGCCTGGGAGTTTGAGGAGAAAAAATGGATTAAATTTTTAGTAGCAACCTAGCATGACCAGCATAATAAATATTAGGTCCCTGGGGACCATCAGGTGTCACTGGGATGATGGAGACCAGCCTCATTCTTACGTCTCCTTGGTAGGGAAGCCACAGAAACCAGAAACACAATACTTGAGATATACAAGTCTGTGGTCAGCCAGAGACAGTCCCTGGGCCCGGAGGCCAGGTGGCAGCCAGGAATGCAGGGCTCTCCCTGGGGCTGCAGGGGAGGACAGGGCCAGTGTGGGGCTAAAGGGAAATTGAGAGCTTTTATCTTGGCTCCTTATGGCTTATTGATGAGGCTAGAGGGAGTTTCCGATTTCAGACCCCGTGCCCTAGGAAGCCTCTGATTTCACCCTTTGTTTTCCTGCCTCCTGAAGAAAGTGGGATTGCCTGGATCTGCAGGGGTCAGGGGTCAGGGGTTCTAATTCCTTTCATTCTTTGAGTTGCTTGGAAGGGCCTTGGGAAAGTGATGGCAGGCCTGCCTGTCACTCCTGATGGCCAAGTGGGATCAACACATTTGTTGTAAGTTTGTGTTATTGTTCACAAAGCTATCGCTCATTTCAAACAGCAGCATCGAGGTCCTGGAGAAGTTCGTGGGTGTGTGAAGTAACTCAGGTCTTCTTGTGCACAGTGAAGCTTGGTTTATGGGCTGGGAAAGGGAACGTTGAGATGGGAAGGCATGTCCAACAACCATTCCATTGATCTGAGGGTTGACCTAGAAAAAAGCCTAACTGTGCCCTTAACTGTTCCTGGTGTATAATACCAACATTATGTTAAAAGAATAGCCGTGGAGGGAGGGCAGTGAAGCAGCGAAGTTCCCTGCTGTGCTGCCATGGGGAATGATGCATATCCCACACTTGGGTAGGGGCTGTCAAGGGATGACCCGGTGCCTTCTTGCCCAGTGAACAGCAGACTCAGCACGGTCCTAATCCAAACCGATTTGTTCGAAATACCAACTTCTCATTTGATCACTTGAGTTTCCGAGACTAAGTTACTGCAAATGCTAAGATTTGGGTAACATTTTCTGTACCTTGAAAACTTTCTTTGGTGATTCTAAAAATTACTGTTAAGCCTGAATAATTTTAGGTAACATTAAATAATTTTGACTTCAATGGCTAACAGTTATGGAGCGCTCAGTAAGTGTCAGGTATTGTGCTAAGGACCTACGTGCATGAGCCCATTGATTTGTCCTACAACCCCACCAGGTATTTGATGTTATTACCCCCATTTTACAGATGAGGAAAATGAGACACAGAGAGGTTGAGTAACAGCCCTGGTAGCACGGTGGGCAAGGTGCTAGTGTGGAACCAGGAAATCTGAATACAAAGCTCAGGGCATCTTCAGAGGTCTGTCTGTTTCTCCCATTCCCTTCCTCCCTTCAGTCAAAATCATGGTTGGTTTGGTTTCTGGTATAAGAAATTAAAGTGGCAAAGTAATGTCCTTCAAGAAAGCAAATGACAATGTGTCCACCTGGAACCACCTGCAAGGGCAGCAGTGGGGGAATGGAGGTGTCTATGCCTAGGTTGGACAGCAGAGCTCAGTGTCACAGAGGAGTTGAGTAGAGGGAGGAGGAGGACAGTGCCACACAGAGAGGACGAAGGAATGGAAAACACACATACATACGCACATGCACACATGTATGTGCATGCACTCACATGCAGGCACCCTCATGGGCACACCCAGGTGTGCCTGTGCATGCAGCAGAGGAAGGGGAGATGGGGAGTGAAGGAGGAACTGACTGAAGAACAGCAGACAAACAGGCACCTGGGTGACTCCAGCAGAGCACAGGGCTCCACATGGAAGGCGGGTTCAACAAGATCAGCTGGGATCTTTGCGGGGAATGGCTTGGGTAGGATGCATCATTTTTCTTTTTATATATAGGTTTTATTTTTTAGAGTAGTTTTAGGTTCATAGCAAGCTTGAGTGGAAAGTACAGAGTATACCCATATTTCCCCTACCCTCAAGAGAAGCACATTTTTTGCTATAAATTTTAAGCTGAAATCCATGCTGCAATTTCTAATGTAAATGCTTGTAGTCAACACCCACTGAAAATGGGAAAAACTGGCTAAGTTGTGTTCTCTGTGAAATATTTTACATCTAAGACATAGGATGGACTCCAATTCCCATTGAATCTGGCATTCTTTTCATCCTTATAGGACATCCCTGGAAGCTTGTGTATGTCCGTGGGCTGAGGAGGGAGAGGTTGTCTCAGTAGGAGGTCAGTTGCATCCACTCTGGACACCTGGTCCAGGTGGCTGAGCTGCGATGGCTGGAATTGGCTTTGAGCCTCGTCAGCTGTTGGGGTGGACAGGCTGGAATCAACTATAGGAAAAATGTTCCCACACACTCTAAACACACATTTGCCTCTGCTTTGGGATTCCAGCTGATTTCAAAACAAACGCCACTGATTTCAGAGCCCTGGCATGGCAGCCACTGCTCACGTCCAGCTATTCTGAACAGTTGCTCAGCCCCTCTTTTTGCTGACTTGGGTTCACCTGGATTTTCAATTCTGGGGAAAAGTTTTGTGACATCTACTTCCACCTTGGCCCTCTGTCTCCCCACAGCCCTACATAGTCACCCATTGCAGGCGCAGTTGGTGTACCCCGATCCTAGTCAGGTCTCTCCACTCCCAGACCCAGCTTCTGGAACTGAAGGGAAAGTGCGTGTCCGCCAGAGGGAGGCTGCACACCTAGACGTCTACAGGGCCATTGCAATGAGTGCAGCCAGCACCAGCTGGATTCAGGCTCTGTGTCCAGCACCCTGCTAAGGTGACATTTGCATACTCTCAGCAGAGCCATGGTTACCCGTATTTTACAGATGCTGAAGGGAAGATGGGAGAGACCAGCTGCTTCCCCAAGGCCACACAATGGGTATGTGCCAAGTGGGGATGGAACGTAGGTCTTTCTGCCCCCAGCCCAGGGTCTCCTGTCCATTTACCAGCCTCTAGAGCTTCAGATGGAGCCCAGCAGGATGGAAGCCCCTGGGATGGGCTATTCCCACAGAGCAGGGAGGGCTTCCTGAGGAAATGCAGAGCCCTCTTGGAGAAAGAGGAGGGTCCTGGTCTCCTCACAGAATCTGCTTGGTGCTCCAAAGAGTGTTCCTGACTGGCAGGGCAGGTGGAGCGCACAGAGCCATGCACTCACTATCCACCTGGGCTCCTACTGGGAGACAGACGAGTCTGCTTCCCAGGCCCATGCGGAAGGAGGTAGGGCTTGCGGCAAGTTCTGTCCCTGCTGGTCCTCCAATTCTCACCCGTGTGTAGCAGATTTGAGCAGGTGGCTGAGGCCTTTCTAGCTGGAAGGTCCTTAGATTTTAGGAAATATGCCCAGCAATATCAATTCTCCACACTTTTACCTTTTAATGATAGAAGAAATACATGTTCATCATAAAAATTGGAAAATTTAGATTATGCAAAAAAGATAAAGAATTAAAATCAACCAAAATCTTATGTGACCCCATAACTTTTATCCCATATGTTATATTATGTTATCCCACCATACACTGTATTCTATAATCTGCTTTTTCACATAACAGCATACTTTGAACATCTTTCAGCACTGACATTTTAAACTGACACAGGTCATTTAGGAAGATCAGAAGTGAAGGGAAATTGATCAGATGCATGGAAATTGATTTAATTAAATTAGTTGAAAGGCAATTTGACTGTTAGACTCTGGAATAGGAAGGATGAAGAGACGTTTCCCTCCTTCACAGAGTTAGGAGAGATGAAAGACAAAATTACATGGCTCCACACCCAGCGATCAACAAGCTGCTGTGGCTGTAAACCAGTCTGGGTGAGGGGACCTGGGAGAGGTGGCATTCATGGAGTGGAGGAACTTTTCTTGCCTTAGGTGATCATCATTTGCATTTCTGTTGTGGGTGACAACCAGGCAAAGGAGTCTGGAGCTCAGGCCTCGGAACTGATGCAACTGGGTGCCAGGTTATGCTGTTACTTTTGGCTTGGGCAAAGCAACAAACTCTCTAAGCCCTGGGCTCTTTCTCTACCAAATGTGGATACCTGTACCTCCATGACTGGGCTGTTGTGAAATTTAAAGAAAATCAGGCACGCCAGGCAACCGAACACAGCGTCTGACACATTTTAAATGCTCAATAAATGGTAGCTAGGTATTATTATTATTATTTGAATTTGGTAAAATAGCTGTTTATATCTACATCTGATGCAAAATGGACAGAAAACGTGAGCTTTTAAAAAATTAGGAATAAAAAATTATTAAGTAATTCTATCTTCCAGAATATGTTTCTAATAAGTCCAAGTAACTTTAAGAAATTCTGGGGAGATGCAAAGGGAAACATACGTAGTGTCCACTAGTTGGTTGGAAAGTCTGTTGTGATTGACGTATAGGCAATGGCCTATACCTATATTGATATCAGGATTATCTAGTATTACTCTGAAATAATGCTGCACTGATTATTCTAAATACAGTATTATTCTAAAAATAATACTGTATTCTGATATCACTCTGAAATAATATTGTACTTAATAAATAGAATATCCCATTTGAAAATCTTTTTTAGATAATTTTAACGCATTATTATTATTACTTTATTATACTTTAAGTTCTAGGGTGAAAATCTTATTTAACTTCCATGCATCACTATGTTGAGTTCCAGACTCAACAGATCATGTTTTCTCAGTACCTCTGTGGAAGGAACAGCATTTCGAGTTACTCTATTTTGAAGGAGGACAGATATTATTGAAGACTCTGTTGAAAAGAAACTCTCCTTTATGTTTGGAATTAGGCATATCATTTCTGATAAATATAAAAAATTAGAATATAGCATGTGCATACATATGGAACAGACAAAGCCTTCTGGTTTCCAATTGCTAATCTGACTTTTCTTAGTGGCTGTCCAAATAAAATGCTCTTTTTAAACACGTATGTATTCTCTCTCTCTCCCTCTCATGGATGGCAGGATTCTAATTTCTCTTGCCACCTGTAAGTTACGGCCAAATTAAATGAATCCATAGGAGACTTGTCTTGTTCAGCTCCTGCAGTAACTACCTCTGTTTCTTGAAAGGCCTTTCTTTTTCCAGGCTTCCTTATCTGAAAAGGTTTATCGTGTCTTCATGCGAGTGGTTGTCATGCTTTAGAAAAATCACAAGCAGCAAAAAGTCAGAATTGTCAGTTCAGAAGACACTGCTTGTTCCACTGGGTACAACTGAGCAAGCAATGCTGGCAAACGATCTTTAGAAAAAAACAGAGGATAGAACCGCGGCCGAATGAAGATAAAAAGGGCTGCTGGCTTTATTCTCATTGAAGGCTGGCAACAGAATCTGCAGGAGGGAAGACGTCTATCAGATAGGTCATCTGTTGTGTAATGAAGAATAGAAGGCAGAGACAGGCAGGAGGAGCAGGTGATGCTCCCTCTCTGAGGGGCAGGAGCACCAGAGAGAAACAGGAAAGCGTAGCTCTTGTGAACTGCCCACCTTTAATTTACTACCAAGGACTCTGCTTGTCAGGCAGGTCTGTGAGGGGAGGAGAAGCCCATTTATAAGGTTATAAGTAAACTTGAAAATCTGCTTTTTATTTCTCTGTGGTCTGACTCATTAAAAATTCATTTCTTTCTGTACAGGGTGTCTTATTAAAATGGTGAACATATCAAAAATTTTCTGGTCCTGTGATATTTATACTCCTTTTTGAACATCTTATTGTGTGTGAGTGTGGTATGGTTTTATGAGGAAGAAGCAAAATGATGGCGCTACATAGTAAGTTTTAAATGCATATCTTTGTCAAGGAATTTTTTCCTCATACTGCTCTGCTCATACAATGTATGGTGTTCTGCTAACATAAAAAAAATGCAAAAGATATATTCTCTATGAAAGTTGATTTACAAATGCCCAGTTTAAAATCGTGACAGCATCACTGGGTTATTATGCTTTTAGTTTCTATAAGAAGGTTCAGTTTGGCATCTTTATCTTGAAAAAGCAATGTGCTGACCTGGGAAGAGCTGGCCAGGGCAGTGGGATGGGGCCACTTCAGGGCTGGGTGGGGCCTGGGGCACCCCTAACACTTGCATGAACGGAAGGAAAGGAAATAGGAATCTAAAATGAGTTTGGCCCTTCATTTGCATGGGAAAAAGAACCCGGCACTTCTACTTATTGTGAAGGTGATGGGAGACACCGAAGAGCCTTTTCAGCCAAATATACTTTGGCAAGATGCCCCCAACAAGGAACTGTAAATCAGATCATTTCAGAAATGTACTACTTTGAATGGGGTGGGCGGTGACTCCTAGGGGATTCCACTTCCTCTGGCCAGCCTTCTGGAATCAATAATGACCATTTGTGTTTAGTGAGAGACAGAAGGACTCATCCTTTCTGTATTGACTGGCTGGGGTATCCGCCATCCTGCCCCTGTGGCCAGGCATTCACGTCCCCACACAAGTCAGAACTACGGAGATGGCGTCTGGACGCCAGCTTCACCATTCATCAGCAGCGCTGGCCCTGGCATGGCCCAGTGCCTTGCACACATGCATGCATCATTCATTTGCCCCCTTTCACAAATAATCTAATGGAGTATGATTCTTTCCTTTCTGCCTTCTGACATGCAGGCCTGGCCACAGGACCCAGCAGTAAATATCTGTCTTAAACAAATTGCTGTCAGTGCGAAGTCACCAGGGACGTTTAAGAGGGAATTAGGAATTAAGAATTTGTGGCTACAGCTAATAAAAGATGGATTGGTTTATTTGTGTGGCTCTGCAAAAGTGTGCATTAAAATAGGTGGAAATGACTAAAATAAGACAACAATTATGCTTCTGAATAGATCATACCCAATTATCTGGCTATTAATTTGCTAGTTACTTTGTTAAAATGGTGTGCGTGTATAACCTTACATGTATGTTACTGTGTAATGTGTATTGTTTATATATAATTATATGTGTACTACACACACACACACACACATCCACATATTGTGTATATTAGAATAAGGAAGTTAAAACAAATAGACTCTAACTGTATGTTTCTGTGGTGACAGTTTGGTTATCCAATGGTTATGCTGTACAAAAGTGGCACGTTAAATGAATGCTTGTTAAATATGCAGAGTAGTAGCTTTGGTTTGAATAATTTAAAATTCAAATTGAAAAAGACTATGCCCACATTTTAGGATTTAATCTTTTTGGCAATCTAAAAGAAAAAAAGTTAACTGAGGCTAAATAGCTTGGTTATCCAGCTGTATGTATTTTATGTGCTGTCGATACCCTGAAATAAGAAGATTATGATGTTTAAAATCAGGTTTACAGATGTATTTTCTACTTTTTAAGCCAGAAAACCCTCTAAATTGTTAGGCCTACATTCTTTAATCTCCCTGCTTAAGCCAAAAGGTGAGCTCAGGAAAAAAATATCCACTGTTTCCAACCATAAAGAGGAGCTTAGCAATGCTTTAGGAAGTGGCTGCGTGGTTCCATTGTTCATGTCAGAGACAAAAACTCAAGAGCTGGAGATGTTGGGGTTGGTGGAGGGCTTTTTCCTCTTGAAGGCATTTCCTGAACGATCCTGGGATGCTGTGCAGACACCAGCCTAGAGTCTGGTTTATGTTTGGGGGTCCATGAGTAATGCAAACTCTGTGCCCGCTTTTCCCCACGTGGGTGAAACTGGGGCTTGCAATGGTGATGCCTGGGCCCCACGGCTTCACGCAGTCACCCCGGGACATCTCCAGTGACGAGAGACCTCAGTGTCCCCCTCATGTGTGGTCTCTTGGCCCCTCCAGGCCACAATCTGAGTCCCTGAGCCTCTTCTAGGCCCTGCTCCATCCTTTGCGTCTCTGTCACGTACCACAAGCTGCCAAATCTGTTCAAAACTATCTGTGACAAATCTGTTCAAAACTATCTGTGACAACAGCTTTGCAGCGTAACAGAAAGCCTCTGATGTTCTGACCACATCAGTTAAAGAAATGTGAAACTATTAGTACCCAAGGAAGGGCTGATGAGAAAATATTGCAGGGCAGCCTGAAGCCTGTGGTGGACTTCCGGCCACGCCCCCTGGTGGATTTCTGGCCAGACTCCTAGTGGACTTCCTGCCAGGTGCCCTGGTGGAATTCCAACCAAGCCACCTGGCAGACTTCCGGCTTTGCACAGGCCTGCCTTGGGAAGGGAGTTGGGGCTGGTGAGTGGCCCACAGACTGTGGGACACTGGGGGCTGCTGCTCTTGATAAGGCCCAGGGATGGGTCACCTCCCCCAGGGAAGCTCCCTCCCCGGCCTGAGAGTGGTGGGGGCATGGCCCATCCTTGGGGAAGCCAAGAAGGGTGGGTGCCTTCACAGGGGCTGGGCCCTGGGGTCCTTGGCTGGGGTCCTGATAAAGGAGTTGCAGGGGTTCTGTCTGTGGTGAGCCAACACTGGAGACAGCCTGGTCTCCAATTCTGTCCACACCGTATAGGCCCAAAGTCGCTATAGAGAGAAAGGCACTGTACCTGCCCTGTCTTGTGGCTGTCACTCTGGAGCCGCAGAGCCACACTGTTCCCAGTCAGTCTTCCATATATTCTGTTACAACCAGCCGGGAGAACAGGGTTGGAATCTGCAATTTCCACCAAAGCACATGCAGTTTCTCTTTCATGCTATGTTTTCATGTCCCATTGAAACACACTCCCAATGATGAATTGCGTGAGCTTTCCTGGGAAACAGGAAGAAGGGAGCCCAAAAGCAGGGAATCTGACCCCAGGACTCAATGACAAGCCCTTGGTGAGGAGTTTGCTGGTGACTTGGCCAGAATTACAAACACTTATAATTCTCACTTTCGATGCTTCACATGATTTCAAAATGGGCTGTCTTAAACTAGTTCAACCATTGTGGAAGACAGTGTAGTGATTCCTCAAGGATCTAGAACTAGAAATACCATTTGACCCAGCCATCCCATTACTAGACATATACCCAAAGGATTATAAAGCATGCTACTCTAAAGACACATGCACGCGTATGTTTATTACGGCACTATTCACAATAGCAAAGACTTGGAACCAACCCAAATGTCCACCAATGATAGACTGGATTAAGAAAATGTGGCACATATACACCATGGACTACTATGCAGCTATAAAAAAGGATGAGTTCATGTCCTTTGAAAGGACATGGATGAAGCTAGAAGCCATCATTCTGAGTAAACTATCACAAGGATAGAAAACCAAACACCACATGTTCTCACTCATAGGTGGGAATTGAACAATGGGAACACTTGGACACACGGTGGGGAACATCACACACTGGGGCCTGTCATTGGGTGGGAGGAGGGGGGAGAGATGGCATTAGGAGATATACCTGAAGTAAATGACGAGTTAACGGGTGCAGCACACCAACATGGCACATGTGTACATATGTAACAAACCTGTAAGTTGTGTACATGTACCCTAGAACTTAAAGTTTAATAAAAAAAACGGGCTGCCTTAACACATTCTTTGGGTGAATCGTTCTCTTCTGCCGTATGAGAGAGCATCTCCCATCCCAGCTCTGCCTTCTCTGCCCAGTAACACCAAACTCTCTCTCTTTACCAGGAGTCCGCACCAGCACTGCAACTCGGTCCTGCTTCTCCCACTTCCAAATTTTGCCTGTCTCATCATCTCTCCTTGCCAGGCAAACATCTTCCAACGCTGCTGTTCATCCTCTGCCCACATGCCACTCCCACACTTCTTCAACCCACCCTAACTTAGCTCTTTCCCATGTTCTTTCCCAGGTCACCAGTGACCTCCTTGCTGCTAAAATGGGTGGATTCCATGAGGCAGCACCCACTGTACGTGGCCATTCAGTTCTCCAATTCCTTCCCCAGGCCCCGGGCTCTGCACCTTCTGAGTTTCCCTCCTCTTCCTCCTCCACTGCTCCTCCCAGGCTCCTTGGCCGGCTCCTCTTCTCTCCTCTTATTTCCAGAGTTGAGCGCCTTGTTTGGATCCTCAGCTCCTTTCTCTTTTGCTCTGCATGAGCTCACTGGAGATGTGATTCTCTCCTGGATCTGATGACTTCAATTCTTGCCTTGAGCCCAGACCTGTCTTCTGAATCCCAGGCTGTACAGCCAAGTGCCCACTGGCCATCAGCACCATGTCTAAGCTCACCTCCTCACCCACTGTCCTAGTTAGCTCAGGCTGCTAGAATAGAATTCCATAGACTTGGGGCTTAAATAGCATGCATTTATTTCTCATAGTCCTGGAGGCTGGGAAGTCCAAGATCAAGATGCTGGCTGATAGAGTTTCTGGTGAGGGCCTGCCCATTCCCTGGCTTGCGGACAGCTGTCATCATGCTGTGTGCTTACATGGCAAGGGGATGGGGAGGGAGTGAGACAGAGAGATAGAGCACTCTTTAGTGTTTTTTTCTTATAAGGGCACAAATCCCATCATGAGACCCCACCCTGCCAAACTCATCTGAACCTAATTATCTCCCCAAGGCCCTACTGCCTAATACCATTGCATTGGGAGCTAGGACTTCAACATGTCAGTACTTGGGGACACAAACATTCAGTCCACAACACCCGTAGAGAAAACTAAAATGCTGACGATGACAATAACAAGGGCAAGGACTCTATGATCACCTGGCCGCACCCCTCTCTCTTGGCTCTCCTGGTAAATGCTGTTGTCCAGCCGCTAAAGTCCTCTGAACTTTTTTTTTTTTTCATTTTTCTCTCCTCTGCCCCATACATATCTAATGAAAAAGCCTTGTCAGCACCCCTGCAACAGCCCTGACATCCCTGCTGCCACTACCCCAGTCCCAGCCACTATTGCCTCTTCCCTGGACTCATGAACCACCTCCAGGTGGCCTCCCTGATTTCCAGCCCAGCCCTGCCCCCATGGTGCAGCCAAAAGGGCAGCAGTGGTCCCCTCACCTGTTGTAAGAATTTCAGTAGTGTCCTCAAATAATGCCCAAACTAAACGAGGCAGCCTTTGAGGCCCCCCAACTAGCTCTCCTTCTCTTTGCCTCTCCAGCCTCCTCTCTCCCCTGCCTCTGAAGGCCACTGCACTGACATCCTTTCCCCAGGTGCCTTTAGGTATCTTCCCCATCCCTGCCTGGTTAAGGTATTCTTGAGTTCTCAGAGCAGCTCCATTTGCCCTGGGAAGCTCCCTGAGATCCCCCTGCACTGGGCAGGGTGCTCTTCCAGTGAGCATCCTCAGACCCCAGACCATCCAGGTTCTGTCCTGACTACATCATATGTTATCTTTGTCCTTCCTACCCACTCTTCTGCCACTCTGCCCTGGCTATCTTTGTAGCTCTGAAACCCATCAGTGCCCAGCACACCAAGCATTGCAGATGGAGCTGCCCAATTCCCACTGGATTTCATTTCCAGTTGGAACACTGAAATTACTGGGCAAAATGTCTTTGTTGCAGATTTTTCTTGGATAACTTACATTTTTTAATGGCAAAAATGTCCACGATAATATCAGTTCTTTTTGAAAGTAACTTTAAAGACTGAAATTCTTTATTGGAGAAAAATGTAAATCAGGCAATTTGGTAGTTTCCTCGTGTTATTGCTGCTTTATTTTTAATTCATGATCAGAAATTCAGACCCCGGTTCCTGATTCCACAGGACCAGCTGAGATGTAAAGGGCCTCTCTTTACCTAGGATAGTCCTGTGGCCTCTGACTTTTCTGGGGGTGGTGGTGGAGGGATAAACCTCTCCCCCATCTTGACCTTAGGTCCTAAGTCTGTTAAAAGGAAGACAGGGGGTTAGATCATTTCTGAGGTGCTTTTCAACCCTGAGTTTCTATATTTTTGTGCTGTTAAAACAAAACAAATATTTGTGTGCCCAGGTAATGTCTTATAAATTCCCAAGCCCATATTCTAAAGCAAAATACTCACATATGTCCCAAGAGAAGTAAGCCTGCCCATCCTCCTCCCTCTCTTCCTTCTCCTCATCTTATCTGCTGCTGGCTTTTACCAAGGACCACAGGTGGCTGTGGTACAGAGGCTGCTCAGAAGGGTGGGTGATAGCAACCGGTAGATCACATCCTTCTAAGGGCCTCAGTGCTGTGATGAGAGCCAGTCCTTGTGACCTCTCTGTCCTTCCCTGGCAGTACTAAACCTCGAGCCCACTTGCCCTGTGTGGCATCAGTCCCAGGTTGACATCAGCTTTAGGCAGGGAAGTGATTGTCCACGAAGCAGGGGTATATGAAAATTCCCTGGGAACTTGCTCACATGCAGAGTCCTGGGCCCCCTCCATCACTTTTGGTTCAGGGGGCCTTTGGTGGGGCCTGGGAACCTGCACTTGAACCAGCTTTTGAGGAGATGCTGATGCCGGCAGTTCATGGGCCTCATGTGGAGATTCACTGATGATGTGTGGTGACTCAGGGTCCCAGCGAGATGCTGGGCCAGCCCCCCACCTTTCAGGACTGTTGTGTTGCATGCATCCCAGTAGAAATGGATCCCACTTTAACAGCGTAAGTGCCTGTTTATTGCTTTTATAGTGCCCTTTTTCTTTCTACTGCCTGGGAGGGATAATACAATTTTAATCTGTGTTACAGAATACTAATATTAATAAATTTATATATTAATAGTTTTAGCATTCTTGTAAATGATACAAATAATATTATAGATAATAATAAGATTGCATGGCTGGGCTGGTTGGGGAGCTGGAGAAAGCTGACTCTAGTCACTCATCGTGGGAATGGAGTCTGCACAGCGTGGAGGAGGGGAGGATGAGAAAACATGCTTTGGGACTCAGAGTCAGGGAAGAGGAGGCCCGACCCAGGCTGGGAGAGAAGGGAGCTAGAACACCAGAGGCCCTTTCTTGCTGGGGCTGTCCCTGCTCCCAGCTCTGAGGGAGCAGTGACTGCACTGTATCTCAGTGGCTTTCCCTGAGCAGGTCAGTCACAGGGCCTGGTCTGTATCCACTGCCCCACAACCGCATGGGCAAGGGAAGAGGGATTTTGAGCCTGTCGCTGTAGCTTGGTTCTCCTGATTCCCACCTGTCAAGGGCAACAGCCTGGGGTCCTTCCTCCAGTGCCTGGAGCCACAGAGTGGCGCTCCCACCACCCACCATTGGAAGGCTTTGCCAATTCCTCTATAGTGACCTGGCATCGGCTGGTCTCAGCCCAGCCAGGCCTGTGGCCCGGCCCGCAAGCACCTCTCGGGGGATGCCCACACCTTTGGTTCAGCTCCTCTGCACCCCATTAAGCCTGGGTGACAGGCACATCTGCACTCAGCATGCCTTTCTGCAGACCACTGGGTCATTAGCAGAGATGAGATGAGTCCCAGATGTTAGAGGAACATGGCAGTGCTTCATGGACCACCACTGGGACAGATAAACATGGGGGAGCCAGCAAGTCATTGGATGCCAGAAGATTGGCACATTGACTCCATCGTGAAAGGCGAGACGGGTGACATTGGGGGGTGGCAATGGGGAGAAGGGGAAGGTGCTTTTATCTGAAGTATGGAGAGGAGGAGTGCCTACTTCCTGAAGAAAGGGAGTTGGAAATATTTCAGTTGCCTTGAAGGGAGATGACTTACTCTCATCCTAGAATCCCTGATTATGTGAATGAAACCTCTGGCTTCTGAAAGGCTAGGCTCAGCATATCCCAGTTCTTGCAGTATGGAGTAGGAGCAAGAGCCTGGGCTCCAGCATCAGAAGTGACCTTGGACAGGGTCCTTAATGCCCCTGAGCTTTCGTTTCGTCATCTCTAAAAGGGGATGGGATAATAGCAATCCCATTCGCAGCGGCCCCTGAGAATCACTGAAGGTGACCTGCATTCTGCAGTTAGCACACGCTCAGTACAGAGGAGCTGCTGTTACCCTTGATGGCTTTAGTCCCACTTGCTCAGTCATCTGCGGCCACCCATGCTTTAAATTCTGACCCTAGTCATCTGGGAGCAGGATTTTGGCTCAAACATGGGCATTTGCAACAAAATACTGAAATGCAAGTGCTGGTTTTTGTTTTATGTTTCTAATGCCTTTTATTTGGATATAGTCTGATAGAAAATGTTACTGCCTTTTGTGCAGTACCAGATAATCAATAGCTTTGAGGAAAATAATGGGAAAATGACAATAAATTATATACACATAGGATTCTGAGAAAAGAACTATTTTTGCAAAATTTAATAAAATGTTTGCATTAGCAATGTATTCAAAATCGCCATTGCATTTGCACTGCGTGTCAATACCATAATTCATTGCCTATTGAAAAGTTTCAAAATTTGGATCATGTGAGGATTCACGTGCTCAAGGTGTTTTCAAAGACAAAAATGAACGTTGAGAAGTGACCATGCTCTTCCTCTAGTGGACATCTTGAGGATTTGATTAATGTGAAGCAGCCCAAGCTAGCTACTATTAATTACTCTTAATACATCCACTAGACCAAGATGCCCAGGGAGTGTGCTATGCTTTGCTCAAGTAACCACAAAACCCTATTTTGTATTTTCTGAATAAAAATGAACATTGCATTTTTGGTGCCCCCCCCCGCTGCCCACCACTAGGAATGGTATGTAGTTCATTTTGGCCATGCAGGTCTGAAAATATTATCTGTGTTTGCACACCAATGTTTAGAATCAGGTTTTATTAGAAGGAAATCTCTCAAGATTGGAGCCTAGAGAAATAATGATGATATGTTGGTTTCTTTTACAGATCTGTTCTCTATTACTCCAGGTAAAAAAATCTTGGAGATGTTTTAGCTTGATGCTTCATCTGTTGAATGAAGAAGGAAAACTGTCATCATCTTGAAAAATCTTTATTCCTTTTTAAGTCTGATTCATTTATTTGTTCAAAATTTGTGAATTTAAATGTTTGAGAAGGACTAGCAAGTGACTGGCAACCAAGATTTGAAGCTCAGGAAAGAAAACCATTCATTGATTTTTTTTTTCATGTATCCATTCATTTCTTCAACAATCTTTCTTTGATGAATGAGACGTGCCCCCCTACCCTGTTAGGGCGGACAGCCTATGGATGACACAGACATCTCCATGGCGTGTACTAACCAAGGGCCCTACCGGGGAAGAGGCAACACAGGCCTGGAAGGGATCAACTCTGCGGGGTGGGGTGGAGGTGTCAGAAAGGTGGTGCCTGAACTGGAGACTTTGATTTGAGAGGTAGCTTTGTAGTGATGAGAAATATAACTGTATATGAGATCATCTTTGAGCTGAGGGTGAATAAACAAAAAAGTTGTTTAAAGCCTCAGTGGTCACCATCATCAAATTCTTCAGGTCTGAAAGAATGGAAATGTTTGAGAAGGTTCTGTCCCTCTCTCATTTGATGACAAGATTTTTCTCTGTAGGAAAATGCCATGGTTGGTCCTAGCAGGGCCCTTCTGACAGGATTATTTAGCAACATGTAAAAAATTAGAAGAGAGAGAACACATTAGCTAGTTCCTGAAGCAACATCCCCAGGAGAGTTTGGAAATGCATGGAATTCCCAGTGATGACTGAAGGGTCTGTGGAGTATTTGCATGACCCAGGTGTTCACCTTCCTCCTCCAGACCCTTTCCTTCCTCTAGCTCTTCCTCCCTGAATAGATATATTTTTCTTCGTAGTGGTTTGCCATTTTTCCTATTTAAAAGGATGTGATCATTATAGGAAAATTTTAAACTGTGGAAAAGTAGAAAGAAGGAAAGATCACAGCCCTCCACCAGCCCATGGAGTAATAATGACTGTTAACGTTTTGGTGTTATATTCTCCAAATCGTTTCCCAAATAATTTTCCTTTTATACATCTATGATCAGATGCTATATGCATACAATTTTGTATCCTGCTATTTTATTTTTTTAATATCATATGATTCAACAGATTATTTACAAGTACTTCATGATGTGGAGTCCCACAGTGTACTTAACTCTTCCCTCCCTGTGCTCTTATTGGATACAAATTATTTTTAATATTTTCTGAATGTAAATAACACTATGATGGACATCTTTTTGTGGAAAACTCTTTCCAAATTTAGTTTTTTTTTTTTAATTGAAGAATAGAAATGAAACTGCAGAGTCAGAGAGTATAAACATCATCAGTACTTGTGGTACAGGTTGTCATTCACATTTCCAAAGTCCATTCCCATCAGGAATGAGGGTGCCTATTTCATAGAAACCTTGTGAACAATGGTGCTGTGATTAAAGTACAACCAACCAACCAACCAACCAACTAATCAACAACAAAAAGTCTTCACAGATGTGACAGATGTGTTTACTAGAACTGAAGCTCCATGGCATCAATATATCCAAGTTACCTAAAATTAGCACAGAGTAGGTGCCCAAAAAATTCTTGTAGAATGGAATCCATTTTCCAATGTGTCCCTTGTGTAGGGGAGGAAGTGCACATGCCTCTTGACTGATGCACTGGGATCTGGATCAAGCCTGCCCTTTACAAGTCCTTGTTGAAGTATAGTTCAGTTAATGCTTTATTGGGAAAACTCAAGTACAACCTCGAGTGCAACCTATGTGTCAACTCCCAGGACAACTGTTTCTGGAGCCGATTCTTACTTTCTATTCCTGGACTCATCTTGTGAACAGGTTCAGCGGAGATGCTTTCCTGGTAGATCTGAGAGGCCAGGAGACATCGTTAGAATCTTGTTGCCTGCAGAGGGAAAGACAGAGCCCTGAGGGTGGTGGATTATAAATACCTTCATGCCCAGGTGGCAGAGCAGGCAGATAACTTTCTCATGGGCCCGGTCAGCCCTGCCTGGGCTTCCATCTGGGCTCAGTTACCAACACACACACATTCTTTCTGGGGACCCTCATACTGTGCTGGCTTGCGTTTGGCTCTCTGGTTCCCTCTGACCAACTCCAGTTGGTCCTTCTAGCCTCAGCTCGGAAGTCTCATTCTTTTTGGTAAAATGTCTGCCTCCTTTGATGGTGTCATGTGACATCCAAGCACATAGGTGCCTCCACTGTGGTCTGTATCTTGTTGAATTGTAATTGTCCAATTGTAGCTCTCAAGTCAACCTTGCATAGAAGATCTGAGGACCGATTCTCTTCATTTTTGTGTCTGCATTTGGTCAACTGCCCCCAGGTAATTCTTATGCTTGCTGAGGTTTGAGAAACATGGCTTTTTTTAGGGATTAGAAAGCCACCTGGAGTCTCTGCGGGGGAGCCGTCTCTCAGGAATCAGAACAGATTTCAGAGAACAACGGCAGCCGTCGCTGGGCTCATCTGCACAGCAGGGCATCCACAACCATGATTTGAGCTGCTCTCCTCCCGATCACCCATAAGGAAAGGCAGAACTCATGGCAGAATTTTAAAAAAAAACTTCCATAAACTGTAAAAGTTTTTTCTACAACAAAATGAAAATAAAGGGTAAGTTATAAATGCTGCCTCTTAATAGGACAGTGGTTAAATTGCAGCTGTACGTCATTGGCCACTATGAGAAACTACTTTCATAATTGTTTTAATTTTCTCTCTTGGTGTTATGAAGACCTTTATTACATACAGTTCTATATTAGCACCTTTATTTGTAATGAAATAAAGATTGGAAGAAAATGGAGGTTAAAACATGGCCCAGCTTCTGATGGCACAAAGTAAAGTAAAACTCTCATCTAAAAGAATTAAATACAAGTGTGATGATCTAAAAACCAGGTATAATTCCACTCCTCTTTCCTTTCATCTGAGCTCCTCACCCTCCTCCTGTGCGTTTCCTGAACATGGAATTTATGCATGTTGTTATGTTATAGATGTAACATAGATAAAAGTTCTGTCACTTGATGTTTCCATTTTCAGGATGAGTATTTGCTCATGAATCCCTAGATTTTTTCCCAAGTTATGGCGAAGAAGGTTTGCTCTTTACTGAAAGACAAAAAAAGTTTTTCCATTGAAAAAACTAAATTTTCAAAGAGTATTTTTTCTTTTAGCAGTCAAAATCAGCAGATGATTTGATGTCATAGATTTAAAAAAATCTTTATTTTTTTCATTTTCTGTAGAAAAATTGTATATTGCATTGCATTTTTCTTTGAAATTCATTTGCAGTTGGGAATAGAGCAACACATCCAATATTTCTGCATGTGTCGTGGTGGGGGGATCTGGTCAAATTTTCAAAACAAGTCTCCTTTTTGGAATAAAAGTCAAGGGAGACATTATTAAAGAAACATTTCTCTACCAAACAGGCATCAGGTTGTGGTAATCATTTAGAAGCTGTTTTGTCATCACACGAGATAATTTTTTTTTGTTGTTTTTTTTTTGTTACTTTGAATCTTCTATGAGTCCTGGACTTGACCACAGAGCAGCAAAAATCCTGCTCTGGCCTGTGGGAAGGTTGCAGAGAACCAACCTATGCATCCCCCAAATGGAGTGGATGAATATTGGAACCACAGAGAAACTAAGATATGGGAGATCATTATTTGAGGTCAGGAGGTTTCCTGCTAAAAACCTTCCTTTTAAACCCAAGGGGAATGGACCAAAGCATTTTTCTCAGAAGGCTCTGGAGCCAGGCACATGCTTTGACTGCTGGCGCAAGGCTTTTGACCTGTGAAATTCCAGAGCCAGCGTTTGAACTGAGGCTTTAAGGAGACGAGTGGAGACCGCATGTGCTGGTGAGGGTGAATTTTTAAAAAAGTCTTTTTAAGCGCATTGTAGAAGGGGCTCCTGGCTCTTATAAACCATGTTACATTTCAAAGTGGTTGGCATCATTAAGCCTTCCTTCTGATAAACTTGAGTTAGAGGCTCTGTTGTTTTTGCTAAACAGCCAAATAGCAGCCAAACCAAAGTCATGTGATGACTTGAATAATATTGTGTATGAATTAGTACACAAAGTGTGGCCTGAGTGTCTTGGTACCTGTAAATGGATTCTAACTCTATTCCATAGTAGGGGTCTAAAGACAGCTTTGAGCGGAGGAGGCTCCCTTTGGAACAAAGATCTACCAAGGGGGCAGCTTTCAAAAGGGAAAACATTTATTCAGATGTATAAGCTTGTAAGTATTTTTAAAAATTAAAATCTCATGACTCTGCAGCATGCCTCAGTTAGTTCGCCTTCTCCCGGTCGGCACCTACATATATCACATAAACAAAGACCAAATGGGACTCACTGTAATTTTTTCTGGTTATGAATTAATAGGATTGCAGGTTTGTTATGAATATGAATGGAAGAAATGACTAGACTCTTGATCAAACATCAGATCAATTACTCGTTCATTTCCCATTGATCTGGTGGCTGTAGAGGTTGGGTGTGGGTCTCATCCCACCAGTGGCTTTCTATTAAGTAAAGTTTCAGTGAGGGGAGTGGCTGCACCCTTGTCATGCTTACGTCTTGTCCCTACTGTCCCTTCCCTCGCATTTAGCATCATGAGGACAATTCATGTCTTGAAGAAAGACTGTTTCCAAATTCAGGAAATGGAATTTTGAGGCCGGCACGGATCCTATGCAACTTTCACTAAATCTTTTCCTCGTTCGGCCTGAGCAAGGGTGTGCTGCTGTGGGGAACACATATTTACAACTCAGTCTTAAGAACCAGGTGAGGTCTGGTGCTCTTGGAATGCATGTGAACAGTTGTCATAGAGGCTGCTGCACCTGGCTCCATTTTGGGATGCCTGAAGCCAATTTTGGGCTGCTAAATGATATTTAAATTTCACTTCATCTTTTAATCCAGAGCATTTTTGCAGATCTGATGGCCTGCTTGTGATGTGTGTGTATGGCATGAAAAATAGGACGTCTTCCTTTTAGTTTTTTTTGTTTAAAACTTATCTTGGCATTTTAGAGATTCATAATCTTTTCATGATTTCAGGGGATTCATATTGGGCAAAGATGGCACAGAATGATTGGGGCGTGATTGACCTTTGATAGTTCGATGATTGTGGGCTATCAATAAACGCTGTGATTAGGGCCTGTGGACATGAACACAGGGCTACTCCTGACTCTCTTATTTGCTGGCCATTTAATGGGATGAGAAAAGGTGGAGTGGGTGCTGTGTGTGAGTAGCCCAGCTGACCCCGCAGATTTGGTTTGCACCCAACAGCAGGCAGAACAGGGAGGTTGGGAAACCTCTGGACGAAATTTGGTGACTCACATCTTTTGCGAGTCTTTGTTGGTGTGTTCTGTGATTGGATTAGGAGGAACTGACCACGTTACAGAGAGTTCTAGGGCCTTGTTTACAGGATGGGTGGTTTGCCTTCTAGGATTTTCTCCCTGACCTGCCTCTCCCCCTGCTGGGTGTGCATCCTTTTGCTGTGAACGGTGATGTCTCTGCCTTCCAGGATTTCACCTTTTTGTCCTCAACAGTGAGATCCACAAAATTACACCATTGTGTGGGCATTTGTCTGTTTACTATAATGAAGACAACCGGCTTTCTAATTGTCTATTAAATGGTCTATTAAATAGTGTCATAGCTAGAGGGACCTCAGCACAAATAATTCAGCTTCTCAATGCTTCACAAACTCCCTCTTCTCACACTGTAGCACTTTTTGAGAAGATAGCTGAAAGCATTCTTTCTTCTTTTTAAAAATTCTTTTACCCTGAAGCTATTCTGGTGATTTTTTTTCCCTGGGATCCAGATCTCCGTTTCCTCATGTCTCCTTTGCCTTTCCATGGCCAGTGTCTGCAGAGTCATGTTCCTCTGTCCTCTGTCTGTTGACACCATGGCTTTTCCTCCTGGCTTATGTCCTGTTTGCATAACCGGGATTGCTCCAGCTACTCCTGGGTCCCCCTGAATCCTGGGCTCCCTTCTTCCTGGCCATGTCTTCTTGCCCAACTTCATCTTTTCTGTTTGTCTCTTTGCCACCTTGAACTCCATGCTCCATGCTTAGCTGGACGTTCTCTAAGTGTTTATTCCACAGGCTCAATATTTGCTCTGCCATGCTCATGGCTGTTCTGTGCTCTCAGCTGCAAACAGGAAGTTTATATAGAGGCCTGTTTTATATTTATCGAGTCCCTGAATATTAGCACTTAGAAGAGGTCTTAGAAGGCTCTTCCTCCAGTCAGTCCCCAAAAGGAGCATGTGCTCTGCTGGTGCACACAATGTACTTTTAGGTGATATGCAGATTTATTTTAGAAATTAATAATTAGGAACCTGTTTTGTTGCTTAGAAGTAAAACTAGCTCATCACATTCATGACTTCCTACCTGAGGGTAAAATAGAGAGGATGAGGCTAAAATTGATTTTTTATTTAAAAAATGATGAGCACATTTAGGAGAAAATATTTAGCAAATAATATTAAGTGGATTCACCACAAATTATGAAGGTGGTGGAGGGATGACCAAGTGGCCAGAGCAGCCACCAAATCTACCAGCTCCTCATTCTACGATGAGGGAAAGTGGGGCCTGGGAGGGCAGGGGCTCCTTTACGAGGCACTGCACCCTCAGGAATATGTTTTGTGGACCCCTGAGAGATGAGGGTTGCTGTGTCGTCGGGCTCCGGGGGCCATCGCTGAAGCTGATTTCTGGGGCAAAGAGCTGCCTGGAGCTGTGCAATGTGGGGCCCCACTAGAGGATCCCTGGGCGTCCTTGTGGGTTCATGAGGCTGCTGGGGCCTAGACCCAGGCCTCCTGCATGAAGCCAGTAGCCTTCCTGGGAGAACATCTGGGTGTCCTTCTGCCCTGCAGAGAATGTCAGGGATAGGAGTAAGTTCTAGATGTCCTGGTCCACTGTGATGCCACTGTTCTGTTTTTACAAGCATCTCTTATTTCTCTTGCCGTTCAGTGTCACGCATTCTTCCATGTGACAAGACGGTTTATAGAGACATTCCCTCATATTTGGCTTCCATTTCGCCCCTTCTAACCTTCTTGTCCACTGAATCAGCCAGGATGTGCTACACCCTGTCGGCGACCTCATCGCTGGGCTTCTTTCTTGCTAACAGAACCCTGACTTTTTTGGGGCCGGCTCTGGAGGGTAAACATGGTCTGTGTAAGCCGTTCCTTGTTGTTTTGTTCTCCTTTGCTTGTGATTGACTTTGAGGTTGTCATGCAGTCCGGTTCTGGCCAGCAAGACCTATGAGAAGTCTTCTAGGGGCTTCCAGGAAGTGTTCCCTTATTAAAGAGAGGGGAATGAGAAGAAATTCCTTTTGGCTGGGGACATTTTTGTGTAATGTGCAATGTGTGGCATTGCTGCCGCCATCTTGTCACCATGTGGGGAGACGTGGTGACTCCCTGAAGATGAATGAGGAGGTATTGAAGGAGCCTGGGTCTTCAGACACTATTGAGCCAGAGCCCTGAGAGTTCCTGTCTCTGGAGATCTTGTTAGACAAGATAATGCTTTTATTACTTGCATCTCTATTTTTATTTTTGGCTAAAAGTCTTCTAAATGATCCATAGACCCTTTACTTTCCCACGCCCTAGAAATTGTTTTGTTCTGCCCAAGGGAAATATTGGCTGCAGACTCTACTCATCCTGGTTTTTGTTTTCCAAAACTTACGCTCCTAAACAGTTTATCCTGGGGGAGTAGTTTCCAGACAGAGACTTCCTGACAAAGGTGCCAGTTCCTCAGAGGCAGAGGTCTCTGTGGTGCTCTCAGATAGGCTGGTGCCTGGCCCTGAGGCTTCCAACCACACCAGGACTCCTGCCCCCAAACTTGCCTGCAGGGAACCACTGAGACTTGTATGATAAGTCTTTCTGTGAAGCCTGTGATGGGCTGCAGGTAGGACGCCTTTGCCCATTTTTTGTATACCGTAGAAGCCCCTTGTGTTCTTACGTGAACTAAAAGAAGGGTAGACCCAAGTAATGCCTGAGATGTTTTCCTACCAGCTTAGTAGGAGGATACTTGAACTGGGATTTCACTGGACATTAGGGAAGTCCTGAGTCCATGGAGAAAGATGTATTCCTGCTGTACCATACAGTGCAGGTTGTCATGCTCCTTGTCCAACATGTGTCTTGTCTTAAAGCTGACTTCTCCTGAGAGTGTGCTCCAAAGAGGAGGATCAAGGGGCACTGGCCAAAGACAATTTAGGGTCTGAGGAGCCACAACACATTTTGTGATGATCACGCATCCTTTGCCTTTTCTTCTGACGAAATTGCCTTGGGGAGTTGCCCAAGTCATGCAACATCAGGAACTTCCTCCTTCTAGTAAGAGCTTCAAGGATAAAGCCTTTGTCAGCCTTTTGTTTTGTATTATGGTACCATTCGTTACAAGCTGTATTTTGAGTGGTATTAATTCAGCATTTTAACATGTTACTCTGGCATCCACTGATGGGTGAGCAGTTGGGATAGAACAGCAATTGCTATACTCTCCTTATTCTGCAGTGTCTTTCTCATATTATATTTATAGCAATTCATGATCTAATATTTTACTCCAAATAATTTTTTTTTGTTTGTTTTGTTTTTGGATGAAATTTAACAGCACTGCAAGAGTTTCCTTTCCTTAGCCACATTAAAAAAAAAAAATAAACTTTAAGGCCAGGCGTGGTGGCTCACACCTGTAATTCCAGCACTTTGGGAAGCCCAGGCAGGAGGATCACTTGAGGTCAGGAGTTTGAGACCAGCCTGACCAACATGGTGAAACCCTATCTCTACTAAAAATACAAAAATTGGCTGGGTGTGGTGGCACATGCCTGTAATCCCAGCTACTTGGGAGGCTGAGGCAGGAGAATTGCTTGAACCAGGGAGATTCCATTCGGGAGACGGAGGTTGCAGTGAGCCCAGCTTGCTGCCACTGCACTCCAGCCTGGACAACAGAGTGAGACTCCATCTCAAAATAAAATAAGACAAAATAAAATAAACTTTAAATTTTGGAATAATTTCAGATTTAAGGGAAAACTGTAAAGATAGTACAGAAAGTTTCTACATGCCTGCCCCTCACCCAATTTTCCCTACTGTTCACATCTTACATGATCATGGTGCATTTATCAGAACCATGAGGTTCACATGGGCACATTACTATTAAATAAACTATAGACTTCATTTGGATTTCCCCAGTTTTTTTTTTAGATGTGTCCTTTTTTTGTTCCAGGATTCAATCCAGAATCCCATGTTGCATTTAGACTGAGTCACATGTAATTTTATTTTCGAGATAGTTGTTCCTCTTTCCTCATTCTGTTTTTTAGCACATGCTATCAGTCACATATCATGTGCATCTTGTGGCCTTCCAGCCACAAAAATGTCATTTCTGTCATTGAATACAGAAGTCATATCAGATAATGTCTCTTTAATGAAGTTCCCAACTTCTATACATTATTTGCAATGCTGGTAAAATTTTGACAAAATTTGAAGACAGTCTGGGCCAAGTGCCAGATCTCCAATGTAGCTTCAAAATAAAATTTGGGGAAAAATATTCCCCAAGGAGCAGTATGGAAGGGAATATGTATAAACTCTCATGAGTTAAAGCATTTTTTTCTCTGCATACAAATTTGTACATTTCTGTATTCCTTCTTGTTTATGGGCCCAAAGGTTATAAGGGAAATGGATTTGTATTTTTATTTTTTCCTGTGAAAAGATTAGCATATGCTGCCTTTAAAATTCTTAATATCCATAGACCTTTACGTGTGATTGTCCAAGTAGTCCACTTGGGAAACTAATTGCTTGATCTTGTAAGTTTCCAAGTCCAAGACACGGAAGGGACTTCGGGACGTAGTTCTGTTTGATGATATCTTGAGATAGACTCACTCTTGGAATTGGTTTTAGGCACCAGAAGTGGTATGGTGTGCCATTGGTGGAGGCTGACTTTGCTGTGTGATATTGCACATTTTCACTTATGCTGTGTCCACATTTGGTTTCTTAAAATTATAGAACAAAATTACAAAGTGAAAAAATGGTCTATAATCAACTTTCTTGTCTTTGTGACACCTTGTCTGACCTGGCAGATCCTTTCTCTCCTGAGTTGTCTGCACTTTCTTACAGGCACGTATGTACTTAGTACTTCAACATCCTGCAGAAACATGTCTAGGTAGCACTTGATAATGGGTGTCCATGTCAGGCTCATCCTGATGGATACAAGTGACAGTACCAGCTGCCACATTTGAGCATTACTATGTTATTTAAAAAAATGTGTGTATATACTCATTTGCCCCCAACTTTGTGAATTTTTTTTTCTCAACTTACATTCTCTTAAGACATGGATGTAATGCACACACACAGAGTATTTGATCTAGGGCAGGTTAGCATCTATCTTCATGCCTCTGGAAACCTGGTTCAAAACCCGCTTCCTTCTTTGAGCTTTCTCGACCTCCCTGTTTGGACACAGCTTATCCCTTGTCAAGCTCTCTGCAGCACCTAAAGTCTGATCTGCTCCTTTCTCACATTTCACAGACTGCTTTGCTGTTTTCCCTATTTTTCTCCAGGTGTAGTCCCCCACCTCCACCTCCCAGCCCCACATCTTAGATTGCAAGATTGCAGCAAAAGCTGGTGAATGTTCCATGTATGCCCCTTAGCTAGTGAAGTGGCTGGATGTTCTGTGTGTGCACCTTACCTAGTGAAGTGGCTGGATGTTCTGTATGTGCCCTTTAGCTAGTGAAGCAGGTGGATGTTCTGTTCATGCCCCTTAGTTGGTGGAGTGGGTGGATGTTCTGTGTGTGCCCCTTAGCTAGCGAAGTGAGAGGATGTTCTGTACCTGCCCCTTAGCTAGTGAAGTGGCTGGATGTTCTGTGTGTGCCCCTTAGCTCATGAAGTGGCTGGATGTTCTGTGCATGCCCCTTAGCTAGTGAAGGGCACCATTTCTGGAGTATCTACAGTGGGCCAGATACCACACATTCCCTCACAGATCTCTGGAATCCTCCTCACAAGGGAGGATCATGAGAAAGTTTCTATTATTATCCCTACTTTGCATGGGAGAAAATGGGCTTAGCAAGAACTTCTATAGCTGCTCTGGGCCACACAGCTTGTCAGTGGGTGAGCTGTAGACCCCATGTTTGTTAGAACTCCAGAGTCAGAACTTCATTTCTTCTCCCAGGACCAGACCTGTGGCCACACAATAAACGTGGTCCACTAATGCGGGAAAAGTATTGATTTTTATTTTGCAAATATTTTCAATCTTGTGCTCTTTCTTAAGCAAGGAAGAATTCACTCTTCCGAAGTACATTGTGACTGCACAATGCAGTCTTCCAGACTATTGTTTAACTGCCCCATGACCTTTGAATGACTTTATTATTGTATTACCTACTGTCATTCCTACATTCTGAAATTGATTTTGGAACAGTTAAATATTCATTTGAGTGGAATAATATTATGTTTCAACGTTGCCAAGACCTCTCCTTCTGCACAGGCAGGGAGGAAATCCTCTAAGCTCGTGGACGTTCCTGATAATTTTCACCATCCACAGCAGGGAAGGTGGCCCACCCTGCTTTACCCCTCCTCCTGGGGTGTGCGTCCCTGTGCTAGAGCAAAGCTGCTGCAACTGCCTTTGCATGTTTGGTTTTTTTCTAAGAGCTGAGTGACTGCATCCAAACTGCCTGTGGTTTTGGGTGGAATGATTTTATAGGGTTCATATGGGCGTTTCTGGGGGCGCGGGGAGGAGGAGGAAAAGTAACCAGGCTGGTGGAGAAAGTGCTCTCCAGGCCTCTGATTCTTATGTGGGTCTCTCAGGTGCGTTAGCCTGAGCTTAGATCCTTCCAGGCCTGACTGTTTCCCAATCTCTCTTGAGTTGGACGGAGCTGTGTCTCGGTGGCTGTGTATGGCTGGGTGATAACCCTCTGTGGAACTTGGCTTTCTAGCACCTGGTAGGAAAGTATTAGATGCCTTTGGGTGCATGAGATCTGGGGGTGGGGTTGAGACCCAGACCCACTGGCTGGATCTCAGGAAGCAAGGAGTAGCAGAGGTTAAGACAATTATCCAGATAATCCTAATTCCCTCCACGGTACAGAGGCCAGATGTGTCTTGGTTGCAGAATTAACCAGGTCTTTGTGGGCAACTCCATCTCCCCCCATTGACAGACATGCGACTGGCGGGTCCTGGTGGTCATTTTGGATCAAGCTTGGCAGCCTGTTGGTTGGTGAGCATTGCAGGCAGGGACAAACCTATTGCAGGGGTTTTTGTAGGGATTTGTAGGGACTTCTCCTATGTTTTGTTTTCTGTGAAGCAAATAGTTGATTAAGAAGACAATGCATTCCCTCACCACTTCATCCTTTGTCTCATTAACTTGGATGTATTTATGTCATGTTAACCAAACTCTGAGCTGACTTAAAGTGGGATCGTATCACCCAGCCAAGTCGTAAGTGCAAGAGGGGGTCTTCCAGAGGGCCATTGCGTTGAGAAACACTCACTCATGTCAAGATTTATTTTTTAGAAAACCCCTCTGGCCAGGTGCAGTGGCTCACTCCTATAATCTCAGCACTTTGGGCAGCTGGGGCTGGAGGATCACTTGAGGTCTGGAGCTCGAGACCAGCCTGGGCAACACAGTGAGACCTCATCTCTACAAAAATTACAAAAATGAGCCAGGCATGAGGGTGCGCACCTATGGTCCCAGCTACATGGGAGGCTGAGATAGGGGATTGCTGGAGTCCAGGAGGTAGAGGCTGCAATGAGCCATGACTGTGCCACTGCATTCCAGCCTGGGCCATAGGGCAAGACCTTGTCTCAAAAACAGTAACAGCAACAACAACAACGACAGCCACAGCAACTGCTTCTGATACTTTACCATGGCACACTACCTGGTTCTAGTTAGGAATCTATCTCTGAGAGGAGCCGCTGCACCCAGGCCTCACTTGCTCTTGGTCTGGGGCAGGCTGCGTAGTTCTGGGATCTGCTCTGGTGATGTGCCTAAGGTGAACCTCAGAGTCAAAATCATGCCTTATGTCTGTCAGACGCTTTGAACTGTTTCAAAGCCTCTCCAGGCCTATTATTTCATTTGATCTTCATAACATCCCCCAGACAGGGAGCCCCAGACAGGTTAATTGGCCTGCCTGGGGTCGCAGGTTGGGAGCTGGGACTAGAACTGGAGTCTCTCCGGTCTTCCTCTACCCTCACGTCTGGAAGGACTGTGTCACGCCATGTGCTCTGGGGACTCACTGAGACACTTTCTGGTCTTTCTGGCCCCGCTGCCACTGCAGCTAGTGTCAGGGAGAGGCAGAGAGAAGGTGTGATGGGAATTAGCCCCCACAGCTCTGAAGAAGCTCCAAGGTGAGGGCCCACGGTGGACCCGTCAATCCCAGAGGGCCATCTCCAGCTCCCAGCCTTGGCAGGCTTCTGCAGAGCAAATTGCAAGGGCTCCTTGGGCTCGTTCTAGAACCCAGACTGTGCTGTGAAGTCCGTTTCCAGCTGGACTGCCCAGGATCCGTCTCCTCCTCTGTCCCTCTTCTTCTTCTCCTACTGCTGGTGGCACCCTTCCTTTTCTGAGCATAAACTGCTTTTCCTCCTGGAAATGTTGCAATTTTCCCTTCCTTGTGTTTTTGCTTGGGTGCAGGAGGGTTTGTGTTCAAGGTCTGGGGCTGCTGAGGCTGGTGGGAAGTGAGCAAGTTTGAGAAAAGCCGGTGAGGGCAGGAGCCAGCAGCACTGGACCTGGCTGCAGGCAGCATTCCAGTGGGAAAAGTTAGAAAGCGTGAGTGCAAAAATAAAATATGAATATGCGAAATGTTAAAAAAAAAGGGAGAAACTCCCAGGGCCACATTTGCCTAGTATCACACTAATACAGTGAGACAAGTAGGCTGATGGTTCAAAGCCGTCAGAAATGAGCTCTCAACGTTCAGTAGAGCTGAGATCCAGAGAGTGATCCCAGCTGTGGGAAGATGGGCTACAGGCTGCACCGTCAAGCTCTCCTACCTGCTGAAAGAGGAGCGTGCACGCAGCCACTTCAAAATTCACAGGCTGTGTGCATGGAGCAAGGCTGGAAAGGGAAAACGGCTCAAGGACCCGCCACTTGGGGGCAGCAGTTTTGAGTATTTCGAACTGCAAGCCACTCTGTGGCTGAGACACCAGCATGCAAAACTTGCATACTAACAATTACAAACAATGTCTCAAATTTTAAGCAGCTTAAGGAAGAAATCTTATTTTAATATTAGTCCAAAATTTCCATTTATATTCATATTCAAATTTATCTCCAGAAAATAATCCATATAGTTAAGACTCGAGCGAAAGTAATTGATACAGAATAGGAATCACAGTCAGGGTGAAATAACCCTCAGAAAATCACAGTATGTGGCCGATTTTCTGAGTGGATAAAGCTGGGCTTACAGTTTATGCTGGGAGTATTTGAGCTAAATTAAGTCATGAAAGAAGATAATACAATGTACCATCATTTTAAAGTAATTTAATCATGAAAACTAAAAATTTGGAAGAAAACAGATATTTTACTTAATAGAAACCATCTGTACCGTACAGTAGGCAAATTGTATAAAAATGAATAAAACTGTCTCTGGAGGAGAGTGGCTCAGACACTAGCTTATATAATGAAGATGTATATGTGCCTTTTAGCATTTGCATTGTCTATTAGATGAGGTAAATCACAGGGAGTATAAGGGAAACAGTTACAAATTTTATTACCATCATATGACTGATGACAAAGTGGCAATAGAAATAATGCATAAGAGATGGGGTCTGTTCCCACGTCCAGTGGCTCTCCACTTTGGACCAGTCTTAATGGCTGAGTCTCTATTGAGCGAGGGTCACTAGGATGTTTCTGTCTAGTTACTATTGCTTTAGTGGCTCCTACCCACAAGGACCATCTTTTAACTTGTTTAGGCTCCAAGTGTGCCATTTGATTTGATTTGGCTCCACCAGGGAGGCAGCTAATTTAAACACTTCTGCAGTGGCTTTCGCACTGGACTTTTGGCTGGAAGGATGCAGGCAGATGATCTGTAAAACGTCCCCTTTTTCCTGTTGACCTGCATCAAAATGCATTTTTCTGACAGAATACTTTTGTTCTTGGTAAGAGGGACTGGCTTGCTCCCCTCTGTTGCTGAAGGTCGAGTGCCACGTTTTTCAAAACAGACACTTGTTCCTAATCTGCAAATTAACTAAATAATCACAACTGCTAATTATACAGTATCAGGCCTGGAATACATAGGGCTTGAGTAATAATCAGCTTTTTAAATTAAGTTGGTGACAACCACTATTAGCTGCTGTGATTTAATAATCGCAATAAATGTGCACATTTTAAAAAGGGGCTCTCTGTAATTTTTTTCCCCAGCATTTGCAACTGAATCTGTTAATGAAAAGAGAACACAACAGTTTTATGTTACAAACGATGCCATAATAGGTAAATAAAAGGCTCCTCTAGACGCTATTAATGATGGATGTGCCGCGAATATGAATTGGAGATGCGAGGCAGAGCGAAATTTGAAATCAAGTTTCTATTTCTGTTTGTTATGATGAATTAAGGCCAGAAAGAGAATCTGATTCCTTTTGTATATTAAGCATTTTTGGGCAATAAGAAACAGATCCCATTAACAAATATGTAAAATAAAAATACCTCCCTTAAGATTTAGACGTTGGCAAATTTAGAACAAATGAGATGCAATTTTCCACCTCGTATGCTCGCGCTGTTTTACCTAATATTATTACAATGCATTGGCTCCAGCAGCGGACCTGCGCGGCCCGGGAACAGGGGCGCTCGCCTTGGCGACTGGGGCGCATCGTGGGGACTCAGCCTCTTTTTCCCATCTTCGCCCTGGAGGAACCTCCGACCATAGCAGAGGGGAGCGCGTGGGAAGTCGCCCCACGGGGCAGCCGCACATCGCAGAGACCCGCGGGGGGCGCGGGGTAGAGGGGAGAGGTTGATCCGGGTTGGGGGGCGGGGGGGCCCACGAACGGTGAGGCGCGGGGTCGCTGGCATCTAGGACCGGGAGTCCTGGGAGGCTCCGCCAGGGGCTGGTGAGGATCCTCACCCTGTGGGGGCCGGCCCTCCTTCTACCTCTTTCACCCTTTTCTCTCCGCCGCGGATTGCACCACTTTTCTTTTCTTTTCTTTTCTTTTTTTAGTGGTCAATTGAAATTTTATGGCTAAGTTATTTAAAAGAGACTATAGAAGAACGAAGTGAGGGAAGGATGATGGAAACACCGCCTTTCTTTTACAATAATTACTCTTGATAGCAATTTGAACTAATTTGCATTAAAAAAACACCCATTTAACCAATCTGCTGCAAACGGGGACTTACTGTATACTGTTTTGTTAGACCTCAGGACTCCCTTGTAGCATTTAAATTATGGAAGGACTACAGGACCCCATGACTACCCACGTCTGCTTCAGCCCAGGTTGGGCTTGTTTTCAACTACCTGAGCAATGATAAGATATGGAATTTCATGACAAAATGGGCTCATTTCTCATAATTGTACCTTTGATGTGTACTTTATAAGACAGGAGATGAGGGCAGAGACTGGAGCCAGGATTCCCGGCTGTTCTCTTCTCAGCATGACGTTAGACAAAAATCCCTTCATATCCCTGGGTTCTCATGGAAGCAAGACAAGTTAGGAATGAAATACAAGGCCTTCGCCCTCCAAGACCTTAGAAATAGATGTGCATATGCGAGTGGATATTATTACTAATTAGGCTTTTGATAATGATAAACTTCGTGGGGGTGTGGCCTTTCCATCTATTGCCTGTAACTGATCAATATGCCCTATTCCACCCCCAAAACTGTGATTGGGGTGAGCTGGGGTGTGGATGGTTTTGTGTGTCAGTAAAGTGACCATAGCCGGCCGGATGGAGACAGCTGCCCTCTCCCTCTCCCTCTCTCTCTGCAGTATTTGGTTTCCCTGTACCATAACTGATGTTTTCCATACATTTTTATTTCAAAAGAGAGATGAAGATCCTCATCTGGTTACAAAACCATTTGGACCCTCAGTGCTGCTTCTTTGGTTTCTTCTTTTCTGCTTTTTTTCTTTTTTTTCCTACTTGAAAACATTGCAATCTAAAATTCAGAGAGGAAAAGAGTTGAAATTCAAAGCAGGCATTTTTTTGTTTTGTTTTTTTTTTTGAGACGGAGTCTCACTGTGTTCCCCAGGCTGGAGTGCAGTGGCGCGAACTCGGCTCACTGCAAGCTCCGCTTCCCCGGTTCACGCCATTCTCCTGCCTCAGCCTCCCAAGTAGCTGGGACTATAGGCGCCCACCACCACACTCGGCTAATCTTTTGTATTTTTAGTAGAGACGGGGTTTCACCGTGTTAGCCATGATGGTCTCAATCTCCTGACCTCGTGATCCACCCACCTCGGCCTCCCAAAGTGCTGGGATTACAGGCGTGAGCCACCGCGCCCAGCCCAAAGCAGGCATTTTTGTGAGCCTAGCAGCGAGGTCTGGAGGCTTGGTGTGCTGGAGGGTGAAAGCAGTGTCAGGAGGTCACCGAGGTGGAATCTGATGACTCCCCAAGTTTCTCATTTTACAGATAGGGAAACTGAGGCTCTGAGGGGCTATGTTAAACCAAACAAGCCAGGTGGAGACTTGGGGCATTTTTCAGTGTTTTCCTTTATCTGTGTCAGTCCCCAGAGGGACCACATTTTCTGTACCCACAGAACATTCTGAATGAAAGCCAAGTGCAGACGATGTTTTCATTTTCCTCGTTTTGTTCTTTCCCGTTCTCTTCCCTTTCTTTCTTTTCCTCCCTCTTTCCTTTCTTTCCCCCCTCCCTTCCTCCTCCTTCCTTTCCTCTCTCCTTCCTTCTCTTCCTTCTTTCTCTCATTCACTCACTGTCTCTTGTTTTCTTTACCACAGTGCAGACCTTCTGGAGTCCAAGGTGGGGGGTTGGGGGTGGGGTCAGTTGTGGGGAGCAAGGAGCAGGCCACCCCTGCTACAGACCCGCCAGCTGGAGACAAAGCAAAGCCACCCAGGAGGGGGTGGTGGGAACAGTCTTGCATGCCCCACCTCAAGCCAGGGAACATTCTGGCTGCAGGGGACCCTGCAGAGGCCACGAAGCCTCACTGAGTGAGAGAAAGAAAGAAAGAAAGAAAGGAGGGAAGGCAGCTCCCTCTGCCCGGCCGCTGGGAAACTGGTGTGCCGCGGTTGCTCCTGTCATACACAAGATGGCGCTCTTAAGCTTTAAAAGAGTTGGGTGCTCAGTGCAGTGAATGCGCCGCTCCACCTTTCCCGAGGGTTCCTCCTGGAGAGGCTGCAGAGCAGGCGGGAAGAGGGAGGAAAGTTGGGGCCTTCTCTCCTGGCGCCCGCAGCGTGATGGAGGGAGTCCAGCCTTGCTCTCCCCCTGGGCAATCAGGGCTCCCAGAGACCCCCCCTGCCCTTCTGAGCTGCTGCTTTAAAACCTGGGAATTGCCCGTGGGGTCCTCATGGAGTCCCCGTGCAGCTGGACTCGGGCTTTGTTTCCTGAACAGGGAGGAAGGAAGTAGGTGGGGCATAGAGTGGCTCTGACCTGCCAGACACCACCGGACCGCTCAGGCAAAGGGGCTGGGTCCTGCTGTGGGGTCCGGTTCTGAGGGAGGGTCCTGCATTTGCTTACCTGATGCTGGTTCAGAGCTGTGCTAGCGAAGGGGAGGGCATAGGGAGGCCTCTGGGCATCTGGAAAGACCCCTGGTCCTCTCCAGTGGGCTAGGACCCTGAGCACACCTGAGCCCTTTCCTTGGAGGCCTTACCAGGACCAAATACAGGCAGGAGAGAGTGGCCTCTTGCATGTGGTCACCCCAGACATGTTTAGCCACCTGTCTGACTGTGAACCTCTGAGGGAGGGGACCTGCCAGGGCCAGAGCCAGGTGCACTGGAAAGCAGTGGGGTCAGGTCAGCCCCTTGTGACAAATCATCCATCTTGTGACTCAAGATCCAAAGCGAAGGGATTTCTGATGACCTGGAGTAGCTGTGGGGATTAGGAACCCAGGAACCCAGGCCGTGGAGGCAAGGGGGATGGGTCAGGATGCCTGGTGTCCACTGCTCAGCAGGACCTCAGTTCGGCTTCTGTTAAAGAAGGTGGAGGACCAACTCATGTTTCAAATCGTGGGTCCCACAGTGAAAGTGAACAGGTAAGAAAATGTGAGAATTCATAGCATGTGGTAAGAATAAGTGCTGTGTCTTGAAACTTTATTTCGGCATATTACACACACACACATATGACTGTGTACATATTTGTACATACATGTATATATCAGGCCACAAAGATGGGCAGTTTGAAGAGCTCCCCCCTGCCCAGTGCTCTCTAAGACAGTAGGAGACACTGGACCCAGCTGTAGCTGTAGAGCTCCATGGATCTGGGTTCTAATACGGGCCCACTACCTGCCTGCTGCTTGACCTTGCATATGTTGCTTAACCTCTCCGAGCTTACCAGTCAATGGGATGATGAAGGCCCTCCAAGATGCAGTTGGGCAGGTGCATGGTGCTTTGCACAGGGCAAGCACTGGCAATGCACCTTCCTCCCCTTTCCATCTCTGATATTTACTGGAACGTTACCAGCCTGGCCTCAGAAATCATTCTGCCCTCAAGTCCCTCTGGTATCCAGGGCCTCCTCCCATGGCACAATAGGGACACACATCTTTTAGAGACCCACGTGGAGTGAATTAGTGGAAACTGAGGCCCACTGTAAGCCAACTCGTGTGGCTCTTGCTATGTAAGCAAGTGCTGTGGCTGAAGCTCGTCACAGCCCGACCACCCTGTCAGTTTCCGAGGGGAACCCTGACTCACTTGGTGTTTTTTTTTTTTTTTTTTAGACAGAGTGTTGCTCTGTCTCCCAGGCTGGAGTGCAGTGGCACAATCTCAGCTCACTGCAAGCTCCGCCTCCTGGGTTCACACCATTCTCCTGCCTCAGCCTCCCAAGTAGCTGGGACCACAGGTGCCCGCCACCATGCCCGGAGTATTTTTTTGTATTTTTAGTAGAGACAGGGTTTCACCGTGTTAGCCAGGATGGTCTTAATCTCCTGACCTCGTGATCTGCCTGCCTTGGCCTCCCAAAGTGCTGGGATTACAGGCGTGAGCCACCATGCCTGGCCACTTGGTGCTATTAAAGTCATGTCTGCTACTGCTAGGGCAGACTCCATGGTGGGTGGGTTCTGTTCGATAGAAGGATCCAGGAGGACAAGGTGTAAGGGGTGAGGATAGAGCAGCAAGGTCATGGCAGAACCAGGCAGGTCCAGTCTGCTCTCCTTCCTGCTCTGAATGTTAATTGCATCCCTACTCTGAAAGGTGAAATTGACTCCTTGTGTCATCACTCACTGATCATCTCTTGCAAGGGTCTGTATGACTGGATTGGATAGGGGTGTAGATGTTGTCTTCTTTTTCATAACCTGGTGTTTCCAAATGAGGCCTGAAGAAGGCATAGCCGTGGAAAGGAGGTGGCATTGCCTTCCTGGTAACCTGCCTCTCAGGCTCACACACAATCTGGATGCTGAGTCTTGAGGTTTGACCTCCTGCATCATCCCTGAACTCTGGTCAGCCTCCTGAGGTTCCCAGCCCATGTTCCCAGTCTGTGTTATCACAATGAAGAGGTAAAGAGAACCCAGCTCTGGTCTTGTGCCTGGAACATCTTGGGCACATCTGTGCCCTGAGTCTCAGTTTTCTCATCTGAAAAGCAACAGTTGAATTTACAAAAGCTTTGTTCTGATGATCAGGATTCTGGCTTAGACTCCATTAGCCCCTTTTCCAATCCAGTGGAAAATTTTTAACCTTCAAGAATGTCATGCAATTATCTCTCCAGAGTTTCTCTATTAGTTTTATAATCAACTTCACTTGACCAACTAAGAATTGATATTGAGCCCAAATACACTCTTGTCAAACAGCATAGTTTTACCTTCTGGTTTGACTACTTTGTTCTATGTTATTACAGATAACATTCAACTAGCTTTGCCTTAATTGTGTTTGCAGAGCATTACTTCTCCAAGGTATTAGAAGGTGTCTGTAGTCAAGTGAGAGTTTTCCATAACGCAGTATATTTTGGGAAGCACAAGTCAAATGCATTTGAATTGATTTCATGAGTGCAGACCTTCTCAGAGCCTTATTTCTACAGAGTGTACAGGGTGGGAAGTTCAGAGGCCTGGACTCTTCCAGCTGTGCCTCTGCCCTGCTAAACGGTTATATGTCCACAGTCACTGCTACCACAAGAGGTCGAAGTACATCATTGCTGAGGTCCTTTTCAAACTTTGCTGTTTCATGATTTTTGGTTCTGATTTCCAATTCTTTCTAACCAATAATCGAGAGGAATTTCTTGGCCTTTTGCAATGTGTAAGACACTGATCTATGTTCTGTGGGAATACAAAGTGTATCGGACATGGCCTCTGCCCTCAGGGAGGTTACACTGTCCTCCAGAAGGCAGGACATACTAAGGGTTACATAGTGATTCAAGTCCACAGAATCTCCCACATGATGGGTTAGGAGTCCAAGGGAGAGGGACAGTATCTGGGGTGGTCGGGGGGGTTAATGGATGAAGTTGGGTCTTAAATGGATATTGTAAGAAGGATTTGTAGGGATTTTTGAGGTGTGAGTTCGGGGCAGAGAAGGGAAAGCATTTTGGAACAGGGAACAGCATTTGCAAATGCCTAAGGTCAGGGAATAGGGGATTAGAGATCTGTGAGTGGTTATGTCTGGTGGGTCTGCAAGGATGTCTGGGTGGTCTGGAAGGAAGGAAGCTGAGGGCTGTATAGGTCCATTGTGAAGGATCTTATATGTCAGGATGGGGAATTTGTATCTGAAACTGTTGATAATATAAGTTTAATCCCAGAGGAGTTACATGAATTTCTCTCCTCTTTTCCTCAGCTTTACTAAAACAAAGTCACTTGGAATTATGTGGTTGGGGGTTACATGTTTATCTGGGGGACTCACTTCTTTGAGACAATCACCTGTAAACCTTTCAATGGCATATAAGCAACACAGAGTCTTTCATCTCTCCTCACTGCCCCTGGCAAGCCCCGTCTGCCCAGAGGAGCACTTGTTCACAGAGCAGAGCTACCTCAGAATCTCCAGCAACTCCTCACAAAGTTAAACATAGGATGACCATATGACCTAGCAATTCCACTGCTAGGTATATGCCCTCAAATAATTAAAAATAAAACAGATATTTGTACACAAATGTCCACAGGAGAACTATTCACAATAGCCAAAAGGTGGAAACAACCCAAATGTTTATCAACAGATGAATGGATAACACAAACCAGTATATTCATATGATGGAATATTATTCGGCTGTAAGAAGGAAGAAAGCACTAGTACGTGCTGCAATGCGGATGAACCTCTGAGACACGGTGCTAAGTGAAAGAAGCCAGGCACAAAAGGCCGCAAATTGTATGACTTCATTTATATGAAACATCCAAAATAGGCAAATCCATAGAGACTGAGAGCGGATGAATATTTGTCAAGGGTTGTAGGGACGGGAAAGGGTCAGCTTCCTGCGCCCAGCGTTTTACTCAGGGGTGATGACAATGTTTAGAGTGACGGTTGCACAACATAGAGAATGTAGGCAGTGCCACTGAGCCACACACTTTAACATGGTTAATATTATGTTACATGGATTCCACGTCCACGAGAAAATAATCCCAATGACACTGTGCTTCCTGGGGGCTCTGCCCTTCAGCTGGCAGAGGGCAAGCATGGCCCCCGGGCCTGGGAAGGGAGGGAAGGGAACCTGTTCATGGGTCCCCGAGAGCCCTCAGGGACCACACTGCAGGCCTCCTGGGTGGGATCATTCTTTACATTGTCCAGTGGTTATTTCCAAGTGGACCCATTTGACTCTGTAAATCACTTTCTTGAATGCAAGAGAGTAAAGGGCAAAAGTTACTCCTTTCCTATTCTTTTAATTGCCAGGATCAATAGGCACCATTGATTTGAATTGAGAAATAGTCTCCAGGTAACATTTAGGAAGAATCATTGAGATCGGCACATCGAGAGTGACCGTCTGCTGCCCTCTGAGGGGACAAGCCTTTGGGGTTCTAAACTTCTAACCACCTCTGCTGGCTGTGTGGCCAGACTCAGTGAAGCTGAGGTATCATTTGGAGAGATCGTGGCTGCTTCTGCCAGTGAAAGGTCACAATTGGCCAGTCCGGTCCTCAAGCAAGCAGATGAGCCTTCATGCCCTAAACTATACTGAGGGGCAGGAGCTCCAGGAGAGTCTGGATGCAGCCTGCATCCCTGATGGTCTTGTGCAGGGGAGGTCTTGTCTCTGAATGGTGGTCAGCTCCCGGGAGTGCTGGGGCTGCCCCGGGTCTCCTGCTTGTGTTTGTCCGTCCATCAGAAGCTCAGCTGCAAGGTAGAGCCGAGGCCCCGTGGAGCTCTGGGCTAAGGCCCCTTTCTGAGTGATCTTCCTGCCACCGCTCCTGGGGACACTTGCCTTGGAAGGAACCTGACCCTCTCCTTCAAGTCTTTGTCCCTGGCATCAGGCTGAGCGATAAGAGGCAGGGGCAACGCCATGCTCAGGGCAGTTCACGTGGATGACTCCCTGGCCTGGGTCTTTCTACTACCATTGGGAAGAACAGCTGGTCTCAGAAGAGAAGCCAGTTTCCAGCCCAACACTTGAGGAAGGATATTAAAAGGAGAAAAAAAAAATTATGTTGACTCCAAATATCCTATTTTAGTTAGACAGCGCACCAATAAGATTGGGGGACAGCATTGATCTTTTACTTATAATGCAGAACATTCAATGGATGGCAAAAATGCTTTTAAAAGGGGCTCATGGAACACTTTGAAACTATTAATTAGTGTGTTGAAGCATTCTGCATAGCATATCATAGTGAAACTGCTCCAGGGGGTTGCTCGGAATGAATTATTAATAAGAATCCCTCTCTCCCCCGTGCTTCACACCCTGATTTTATGGGAGTTGGCGTGGGTTGGGGCGTCTGTTAGATTCATTTGCTGCTCATTTCACACAAGTGGGGAGAGGTTTGTGTCATTGGGGTCACGCATGTTTGAGGCTCTTATGTCTGGAAAAGAAGACATACCCCAAACACCAAAAACACACCCTGGAGGGGCAAAGGCAAGAAGAAGCCAGTGCTGTCAGTGGCTGTGCTGGGCTAGGTACTTTATATTCCAACTGGAAAACAAATGTCATGGCTGTGGGCGTGAGAGTTCCATTTCCTAAAGATTCAAGTCCAAAGGAGGGTGGCAAAGCCCAGGAAGCAGCAGCTTTTCAGACGAATCAGAAAAAATTCAGAGGCTTCTTTCCTCTGATCCCCACTTTGCCTGTACAACCCGTGAAAGAGGTCACCATTCCCTTCCCAGTGGATCTCAACTGTGTTCACTCAGCAACAGCAAGAGTTCACCAAAGCTTACCAAAATATAACACCCCCTAAACAAGTAAGCAGTCAGACTCTAAGCTGAGAGTGAAACCTGCTTTTTCCTGTTTTACTAAACATAGATTTGTAGAAATAGAAACATATTAGTAAAGGCATTTTGCTTTAAAATTCTAAACTAATCCAGTCAAGGGTCATAGAAACATTTATAGTTGTGCAAAATTGAACAATGAGGATTGGGGGGTTAATCTAGTTATTATGGGCATTCCTTGTATTGGAAATAAGCCAAAGCGTGCATTCACAGGGATGCCTTAGACAGCTCCTAGTTTTTCTGCTTTTGTTCCTTCCCCATCCCCCATTCATTTCACACTTAGAATTTATGGACATCATATTTTTTTCTCTTTAAAAATAATGTGCAGATATCTTAGGTTGCCGAGAAAAAAGCAAAAAAAAAAAAAAACTATTTCTGAAATGATTGAGATTTTCAACATTATGGAAATGTAGGTAATCAGATGAAATAGTAAATTTTCCACTTTAGTTTTATTGGAGTCTACTGTTTTCAGGATGTGAAAGAAATGGCCTTTCCAGTTTAAAAATGAATTAGTAGACTGGACTTCTTTGTGTAATAGGTTTTACTAGGATAACTCTGGTCTACTGGGCCATACAAATGTGTATTTCCCCCCCAAAAGTTTGAGGTGTCATATTGGACTCCTTTGTTTTCCCTTCCAGGGAAAACCACAAGCCATAAGCTTAACTGGAATTTTCATGTTGACAACTTGTGCAATTATGAGAGGAGCGGGTCATTAGCAGTTGAGTGTGCTCTGGCAGGGAGGGAAGCCAAGAGCTGTGCAAGTCTTCTCAATCAGCCCCAACAGCGCCTCTGCTTTTTATGAAGTTAAGAGCATGACAAATCTTCCTGAGGAAACCATCCTCGCACGCTTGCGGACGTTATTGGCGCCACGTCCTCTCCAGTGGGTTCTGTAGCCAACTGATTAATATTTTCAGCATGTAGACGACCTCCAGTCCTTCTGAGGCAAATTTCTCTCTCTCCGTCCTTCTTTCCCCATGTCTTTCCCTCTTGGAAAAAAAACACAAAACAAAAACCACGAGGCTTCCCGGCAAAAGGTCTCTATAAAATTTCATATCCCTGGTGCATTATTATTATTTTATTCACTTCATTGCATCAGAATGAAGCCCAGTTTTCAAAGGAAAAAAATGAGCTCTGCAAATGGTTGAAACAATATCTGACCTCCGCCCGGTGGCGTCTGATAAGGTTTCTGCTTTTTGGAGAGAGTGACATGGTCGGCCAGTGGGCAGAACCTGCTGTCGAGCTCTGAGCGAGAAAGGGAAAGGAAATGAACCTGCCTTCAGCCACCACGGCACCCACTCCACACATGGACAAAGGAGTCTGCAGTGAGCAGTGGTGTGTGTCTTGGAAGGGGCCTGCTAGAAATTTGAAGTTTTATTTTTATTTATTGTTTGGTGATGATTTAAATACCCCATGGTGCCAAATCATAAACAGAAAGAAAGCCCACATTTGGCTTTTGTTATCAGCTAAGAGAATTAAGGGTATTTTTTTCCTTGACTTTTTTTTTTTTTTGAACAGCCCCAGTGCCTTGGCCGGCTTCCAGTTCAGGTAATTACATTCTGTCTTCCTAAATTCCCTGGTAGCTCCAATTGGGCTAGCTGCTCTTCACTCCCTCCTGGAAGCTGATGAACGGGTGCCTGGCATCGAATGGGGTGGCATTCCAATAGTGGGTCCCAAGGTGTTCTGCTGGAAATGCACTTCGAGCAGATTCTGCATGCAGGGCTTGTGTGCAAATGGAAGTAGGATTATTTATTACTCTTTTCCATCAGCAGCTGCCAACCCGAAACTATCTCTGAATGACATTTTAAATATGAAGGCCAGGGTCATTAGGATGATTACATACAAGGGTCCATTTTGTTCACCTTTAAAATTATTGGGGAACTGAAATCGGAGTTGGGGAGCGAGAGGAAGGGTAACACATCCCATAACAGGGACGCTTCATTTTCCACAAAATGGCACTTTTTTTTTCCTATGTACTTTTTTGCTATCTCTTGATTGTAATTGAGGATTTTGGGGCTTTTTATTTTTGCTTTTCAAAGATGAATGGGAATGGGAGCATTTTCAATTTTTAAAAATAAAATTACATCCCTTTTTTAAAAAGTCTGAGATTCAGTTCATTTAAAGGTAATCCTTCAAATACTTATTGAGCACCTACCATGCACCAAACGTTGCTGAAGGTTTATTTTGGCCACATAAGCACTTATTGATTTTATCTTTTTCATTCATATTTATTTTAATTATGGATATCAATATGTTTTTCAAAAAACAATGGAAATAATTTCTATAAAATAGCATCTGTATTGGTAATCAAAGTATGAAATAACATGCTCCTGTTTATACAGTATGTAATAATGCCTTATGTAGACAGCTGATTTTTACTGAAAAATGCTTCCTAAGATTGAAATCGATATATGCCACAAAACAGAATTTAGGATGTATTCTGGAAGACAAAAAGGCAGGTCTGATGTACAAAAACCACTTTCATTTTACAGATGAAGGTAAGTAAAGTGACCCTTTTTCTAGTTACCATTAGAGACTGAGGAAACTGCTCCTATTGTCAGTTCTGTTTGTTTCATAATTTCTACCAAACAAGCCTATGAAGGTTTAGTAGCCTGTGCTTCGGAAAGAGATCAGTTTTGATACCCTGGGCATCTGCCTGACTTGCAGTCCTATCTGAGTTCTTTCCACATACCTGACAGCAGACAGATCTTCCCAGCACCTTTAATTTTTATTTTCTATTAGCTTTCATTTTTCCAGCCCTGTATTCTTCCACCACTAGGTGCCACAAATTGATGGCACTATCCATTTATGTGGCATGACCAAAGCCAAGCCGATGAAAACTACGATCACGCTTGACATCCGGTCCTATCATCCTGTGTTAGATAATAATTTCTTTTTGCTCTTTTACTCCCCTATAGAGCCATTCTCTATAAAGCATCGAGTCAAGGCAGATATTAAACAACTCAATCCAGCACTCTTGTTGGGGCTTGTAACTCTAGCGAATTGCATTTTTTCCTAATTACAGGAAAAATAGCAAATTGGCAAACATCAGGAAGTGGGTACCCCTCCTCTGATTTACAAGGAAGAGTGTAAGGTGACTTTATAGCTCAGGAATTCAGTGAAATAAATTTATGGTTAGAAAAATTCATGTTCTTAATGTGATGAAGGTCCTTTAACTTTTAACACGCTTCTCCAGTTAAGCTGAGCAGGACTCACACGGAAATGGCTGTCTACAGCTGCCGCAAATTGATTTATCCCCAGATAATAGTCAGAGCTGCAGACCAAATTGTTGGAAAGAAACAGTTCTTTAATTTCAGTGTTTGGGGCTGTCTATATACTGTTTATGCAGATTCCTGTTGTGTATGAGCAGAGATTTGTGGTGGCCTAACTATTCCGGGCAGCCAGGGTAGTTCTCTCCAGCCCAGAGGGCCCACACTGTTGATGCAGCCCGCCGTCACCCCATTGGGGAGTGGTCTCTGAATACCTTTCCTGCAGGATTTTGCCACTTACTTCAACTCCTTCCTTTGTGAGTTTCTTCATTTGTTAAATCCTTCAGAGTCAAGTGATCTGTGTGAGAAATTGTCGAGTCAATGTCTACGGCAATACTAATTTGTGTTTGGAAAATTGTATCTTGAGCATCTGCTGAAATTGTTTGCATCGTGAGAGCGAAGGATTCGCTCCATTTGAGTCATATCCCTGGGATGGCAGAGGCATTGCCCCAACCTTGATATTGTCATTGCCTCTCCGGGGCTTCCTAGCCCATCTCTCCAGCTCTGGAAGCTGAGTGACACACCAGTTAACGCGGAGATGCATTCCTTTATTCAATAAATATTTCCTGAACCTACTATGTGCAAAGCCAGGAAAATATCAAGCAGACAAGTCCTCTGCCCCCTCAGAATTTATAATAGATTGAGAGGGATAGAATATAAAATAAACGAATGATTGCATAATTAATGACCAGTTGTGATAGGCACACCAAAGGAAAAAATACAAGGAGTTTTAAGGGGGAAAACAGTGTCACCTGCTGCAGGGGACTCGGAAAGTGATGGCATTCGGCTCCTAGCACTCTCTGCTAAGTTCTCTAGGCCATAAAAACTCAGATACATAGAAAAATAAGAATTACATATAACTGAGGAACAAGGAGGCTCTGTCATAAGGGACTAATTTAGTTTTTCTTTCAGTTCAGCAATGTTTATTGAACATCTACTATGAGACAAGCACTGTTACCTTTCTCTGTCCCTCCCTTTCCTCTTCTCTCCTTGAAGACTGAGTGGGACTTTACTGGAAGGCAAGCTGAGGAGAAAAGCACTCCAGCTAAGGAGTTGCTGTGCCAAATGCTGAGGGCCAGGGTCTGGGATAACTGGAGAACAGTGAGCCGTTTGCCAGGTGGTTCCCTGTTTCTTTCAGCACAAAGAGTCTTGTGCAGACACTCCTGAAAAGGGGACGGGTCACAGGCTTGTCAGCATGAGGCTCAGCGGGGCTCAGCCCACTCTGAAGCCTGTTGCCCTTCCCAGGCTACCACGTGTCAGCACTGGTCATCTGGGCTCTCTCCTGGCCCTGGCAAGGACTGGTCGTCTGCAGCTGTGCACTCTTTGGGGGGCGCCAGACCTCATGTGGAACTGCCCCTGCCCCCAAGACCCTCCTACCACGATGCTGCTGTTCATCCCAGCTGGTTTCCACCCTTGGGGGTGGGGCAAGACTCGCTTCTTTCCTCAGTAACTAGTTGCCCAAGCTTGGACCCTCTTCTCCGGCTCCTGGTCCAGATGAAGTAATGAACTCCTCTGGTCTCCTGCATGTAAGATTTGATTGTCCACTTTTTTAGAGTTTCAAGCCTAGATGTTTATGTCTGATCTTTTTCTGGGTAGTTGGGGCCAGAGGCAGGGAAGGCTAAAATGTTTTCATTTCTTAATGTGGCTTTCTCCTAGAGAAAATACTCACAAATATAATCAATACCCAAATAAAAATACATTAACAAACAATGAGTTTCTAATAAAAAGGTAAAAAAAAGCAAAAAATTGCTCTAAAAATAACTGCATTTTATGAATATTTTTCTTCTAATAAAGATTTAAAAATTTAAGATAAAAACTCAGATACATAGAAAAATAAGAATTACATATAACTGAGGAACAAGGAGGCTCTGTCATAAGGGACTAATTTAGTTTTTCTTTCAGTTCAGCAATGTTTATTGAACATCTACTATGAGACAAGCACTGTTACCTTTCTCTGTCCCTCCCTTTCCTCTTCTCTCCTTGAACACTGAGTGGGACTTTACTGGAAGGCAAGCTGAGGAGAAAAGCACTCCAGCTAAGGAGTTGTTGTGCCAAATGCTGAGGGCCAGGGTCTGGGATAACTGGAGAACAGTGAGCCGTTTGCCAGGTGGTTCCCTGGGCAGCCTTAGAGGCGAATGTTTCCGAAGACTTCCTAGAATTTTCGACACTCACCAGTCCCTTTATCATTGCCCCTGGGCTCGTCTGCTGTAGGCTGCGTGCAGGACAATTCTGTAAAGAAATGCCAGTGCATGTCGGCATCTTCAGGGTGCTGACCACACAGTGACTGTGCCCTTAGATGAAGGAGGATGCCGCGGAGCAAGTGACCGTGGTGTCACTTGCCCACCCACCTTGTATGGGGCTGCCTTTCTGCCGGGCACACTTGATCCATGCCTGTACCAGTCAGGGAGCCATTATGGAGACTCAGTCACTCACTCAGTGAAGGTTTGTGGGATTGCGTGTGACCATGGAAGACACATCACACCATCCTGTCATCCTGAGCAAATTCGTGCTTAACAGAGAAAATACTGAAACCTTCGCGAATGTTTGCTTGGCTTTTTATTATTTAGTGTATTTATATTGGACTTTTCCAGGAGAGCTGTGGTTGAAATTGCTTGGCACCCAATAAAAAATTATTTTCACCTTAGTTCACATTTAAAAAATCATTTTCACCTTAGTTGTTCACCTTTATACCAAAGCTCATGTGAATTGCTATTTCTGTGATAAATTGAAATATATTTTATTTTTCTTTCCTGCCTAATGTCTAGAGGTTCATCGTTTGATGCAAACCTAATATCACTGATACCTTTCAATGGTGTCTAAAGGCTTTCCTTGTTGGATGCATTCACATATTTATCCAGGAATTCTTTTAAAGATATTTTAGATTTTTTTATTTTAAATTTTTATAGATTTGGGGGATATAAGTGCAGTTGTGTTACATGGATATACTGCACAGTGGGGGAGCCTGGGCTTTTAGTGTGTCCATCACTCAAATAGTGCACATCCTACCCATGAGGGGATTTCTCATCCCTCACCCCTCCCACCCTCTCACTTCTCTGAGTCTCCAGTGTCTATTCCACCCTCTATGCCCACGTGTCCACATTATTTAGCTCCCACTTCTAAGTGGGGACAGGAGGTATTCGGCATTTCGTTTCTGAGTTATTTCACTAAGATAATGGCCTCCAGTTCCATCCATGTTGCTGGGAAATACATGATTTCATTCCTTTTTATGGCTGTGTAGTATTCCATGGTGTATATTTACCATATTTTCTTTATCCAATTAGCCATTGATGGATACTTAGGTTAATTCCATAGCTTTGCTCTTATGAAGTATGTATTCAGCAAGTTTTAATTGAGACCTGGGGTGCTAAGAAATCAGAGCACCTGGTCCCTGCCCGCAGGAGCTGACAGTCCAGTGAGGGTGCCTTAGAAAATCCCACAGATAATTGCAATAGGAGACTGGCTCTAAAAGCCAACTAGCTGATGAGCAGAATTCGGCTTGGGAGGTGAGTTCCTGCTGGGGGCGCTTGGCTAGCCCTTCAGAGGAAGTGGCACTTGCAGGCTGTGTAGGACAGCAAGGGGCAGAGAGAGGAGGGCAGATGGGCTTGTGGGCAGAGGGAATGGGGCAGGGCAGGGCAAGGCGCTGAGCTGCCTGAACCTGGTATGGTCTAGGCCAGGCAGGGCCGGGAGGCTCTGCTGCAGGCCAGGCACAAAAGATGGCTTTGGGCCAGACTGGGGACTGCCCCAGGCCCACGCCAGGGCCATGGCTTTATTTATTTAACCCTAACTTTATGAATCCCTGGGACCTGAGAAAAAGGAAGTAGAAAACAGGGAGTCATCGGCCGGGCGCGGTGGCTCACGCTTGTAATCCCAGCACTTTGGGAGGCCGAGGCGGGCGGATCACGAGGTCAGGAGATCGAGACCACGGTGAAACCCCGTCTCTACTAAAAATACAAAAAAATTAGCCGGGCGTGGTGGCAGGCACGTGTAGTCCCCGCTACTCGGAGAGGCTGAGGCAGGAGAATGGCGTGAACCCGGGAGGCGGAGCTTGCAGTGAGCCGAGATCGCGCCACTGCACTCCAGCCTGGGTGACAGAGCGAGACTCCATCTCAAAAAAAAAAAAAAAAAAAGAAAACAGGGAGTTATTAGGGCTCTGAGAAGAGGATTCCAGGAAAGAACTTTGATCCAGGGACACAGCTGACATTCAAAAAAGGGAGGGACAAAAATGGGCCAGGGAGACTTTCTGTCCCCATACGTGTGCACACTGATACACACACACGCACACACTCTCACATACACACTCTCATACATGTGCACGCACACGCACACACACGTAGGCAAACATGCACACACGCGGACACACTCACACAGGCACACATGTGCACACACACATGCACACGTACACTCAGGCATGCGTGCACACACATTCTCTCACACAAACACGCACACTTTTACACACACATGCACACACTCATACGCACAAACACACTTACATCTGGTCAGAGAAGGGAAAGGCCCTGAGCTGGGGTTCCCGGTCTGTTCACTACACTGCTGAGTGCTGCCTAGTGCCCACACTACAGGGGAGCAGTTGGGGCCAAGGGACAGCCCCGCCCTGGGATGGTTACAGACAGCGTGTACTGGCCACTGTGGTTGCTGAGACGTGAGGCCCACCGCTGCACCCCGGGAACCCGCCGGCTAGTGATGGGGGAGGGCGATTACCCCAGGGCGGTGGCAGAGCCTCCTTTAGGTTTGCACTTCCGCAGTTTCTAATCTGCTTTGTGCGGCTGCACTGCCTCTTGCTTGCTGGTGCCTCTTCCAGCAGTTACATGTAAGCCTTGAGGCTTTATTCACCCCGATTTATCTTATACAGTCATGCATCGCTTAACAACAGGGATACATTCTGAGAAACGCGCTGTTAGGCTACAGAGTCGCTGTGTGAACCTCACAGAGTGTACTTACACAAGCCTCGATGGCACAGCCTACTGCACACCTAGGCTAAATGCAGAGCCTGCTGCTCCTGGGCCACACGCCGGCACTACATGTGATTGTACTGAATACTGCAGGCCGTTGTGACACAGTGGTATTCGTTTAAACATAGCTAAATGTAGAAAAGGTAGAGTAAAAATATCACACACAGATAAAATGGTGCACCTGTGTAGGGCACTTACCATGAATGGGGCTTGCAGCATTGGAGACTGGAAGTTGCTGTGGGTGAGTCAGTGAGTGAGTGGTGAGCGAATGAGCAGGCCTAGGACATGACTGTTCGCTACTGTAGACTTTACACTCTACACTCAGCCTACACTAAATGTATAAGAATATTTTTCTTTCTTCAATAAGAAATTAAGCTTAGTGTAAATTTTTACTGTAGTTTCTATACATTTTTTACTTTATACATTTTGAAATTTTTATTAGTTTTGGACTCGTGATACAGCTTAAAACACAAACACATTGTATAGCTGTACAAAAACATTTTATCTCCTTATTCTGTAAGATTTTTCTATTTTTAAATTAAACATTTTTGTAACTTTAAAACTGTTTTGTTAAAAACAAAGACACCCATTAGCCTAGGCCAACACCCGGTCAGGAGCCCCCATAGCCCTGTCTCCCACCTCCTCATCTTGTCCCCCTGGAAGGTCTTCAGGCGCAATAACACACATGGAGCTGCCATCTTCTAGGACAGCAGTGCCTTCTTCTGGATGCCTCCTAATGGACCTGCCTGAGGCTGTTTTACAGTTAACTTTAAAAAAAAAAAAAAAAAAGTCCAGGCGTGGTGGCTCACTCCTGTAATCCCAGCACTTTGGGAGGCCGAGGCAGGCAGATCACCTGAGATCAGGAGTTCGAGACCAGCTTGGTCCAACATGGTGAAATCCCGTCTCTACTAAAAATACAAAAATTAGCCAGGCAGGGTGGTGGGCGCCTGTAATCCCAGCTACTCGGGAGGCTGATGCAGGAAAATTGCTTGAACCTGGGAGGCCGAGGTTGCAGTGAGCTGAGATTGCGCCAGGGCACTCCAGCCTGGGCCACAGAGGGAGATTCGGTCTCAAAAAAAAAAAAAAAAAAAAAAAGTAGGAGTATACTTTAAAATAACAATAAAAAGTATAGCGTAGTAAGTCATTTATTATTCTTATCATGTATTATGTCCTGTACATAACTGCATGTGCGAGACTGTGCTATGACTGCTAGTGCAGTTACCCCAGCATCGCTGCAAACACATGAATGATGTGTTAGTGTATATTGGTGCGACGGTTACTGTGTTACCAGGTGATTGGAATTTTGCCGCTCCATTATAATCTTATGGGACCATCATGGTGTATGGGGTCCATCACTGACTGAAACATTGCTATGTGGTGCATGGTACATGACTGTATTTGGGGTTCTGGGTCATACCTGGGTCACACAGAAGGCTGAGTTGATCCTGACCCATTCCACCACAGTCATGAGATTGCAGAGAAGCGGCTGAGACCCTCTCCCTGTAACATGACAGCGTGACAGCAGCACTGTCACCAGAAGCAATAGGCACAGTGTGTTTCAGGAGAGCAAGCTCTGCGTCATGGGGTCCCCCATTCTGCAGGCATTCTCTGGGTCTCTTTGTCTCTCTCTTTTACACAACCAGAGCTGATGACCACGATGAAGGTCTCTGTACCGACCCTAAGCCAAGCTCCAGTTTGAGTAATTTCCAATCTCAAAGTGGGTTCAATCAATCAACAGGCAGATTCATGAGACTTCACACTTGTATTCAGCACCTCCTGGCTCTCCATGCCACGAGTGCTCCTGACTCACAGGCTGGGCCTCCTCCCATAGGAATGGCCTCGGAGGACAGAGACAAGGACACGTTAATGAATGCTCACTGAGTGCTGCTCTGTGCTTGCACTGGGTGCAGAAAGAGGCTGGGCATGGATGTGTGCACTACAAGTTCTGGGCCCCAGAGGAAGTTATATGACAGACTTGTGCCTGGTCAGCAATGGTGAGTAGCTGAAAGTGCTGTGTGTCAGTGCTGGGGGCACATGTGGTGGATCGAGACTCCCAAGTGTATGGAAGATGAGTGTTTGAACCTGGCTTTCAAGAGTGGGCAGGATGGGGATTGATTGAGAGAAGAGAGGAGGCCCTCCCTGATAGGGGAGCCTGGGACAGTGGGTAGACTGGCTCTTCTCAAACAAGGGTTCATCTAGGATAGACAATGAAGACAGGATGACTGGGGCAGCCGTGTGCAGCTTAACCTTAACACCAGCTCTAGATGCTAGCTGTGGAGTCTCTGCAGGCTTCCGAGCAGGGCAGGGCACTGGGGAAAGGCAGACAGGAAGACAGAGGGGACACCCTTCCTGGGCAAAACCCCTTAGAAACAGTCATGGCTTGCTCTCTGATGTCTGCTTTTTGGGGACAGTGGCCTGCTGATAGCATGTGGTTCTTCTGCCTGTTGATCTGGGCAAGGGTGACTCTGTCATCTCAGGAGCCTGCGGGTCAGTGGGTTCCCGTTTGTGCCATTCTGCTGTGTGTTGGGGTGGTTCTGAATGGGAGCTGGCTGGGCCAGCTTGTGTGTGTCCCTGGGGTCTGTTGGCCACAGAGCAAACCAGAGCAGGTCAGGTCAATCCCCGCCCATTGAGTATCTGCTCAATGACTGAGCCCATGGGACACCAGAGTCACCCAACCTGCTGAAGTATGGAGTTGGGCAGAGCCGACCCCACTACAGTGGTGTTGCTGCGGTGAGGGTGTGCATGCTTGACAGAGGAGGGTGCAGGGTGGGCCATCTCAGGGTCCCTGCCTCGTCCTGAAGACAGGGACAGGGCTGCAAGGCCACCCTCTCATGCGTTTGTTAAAGTAGCTCTTGGCTCTTGGAGAAGAAATGGCTGACATGAACAGCCCTGAGATAAAGTGAGTGGGTTTTCCCGGTGTTTCTGATGGTCTCCTTCAAAGAAGCTCAGAGTGGTTGACTTCTGAAGAACCCATGCATCTGGCCATGGGGCCTGGCTAGGTCACCAAGGGCCTGTGTGCCAGGAAGAGGGTCCTGCAGAGGGGCTGAGTATCAGCTACTTCCAGGAGCCAGCACAGAATGTCAATGGCCAGGACATACTTTTTCCCTTATCCTCCTGGGTACTCAGAGGAGTCCCTTGCAGGACAAGGAAGAGAATGGTGGCTGCTCAGGGCAGGTGGGGAGAGGTTGGAAGCCTGAGGGCATACTGGCCTCCTGGCCATCCTTTAGGGTTACTGAGAGGTCTACAGCTCCAGGGGTCCAGGTAGCCCATGGAGAAGGGGAGGACAGAAGAAAATGAGGGATTCATAGGGACCATTAGCAGGTTAGGAGGCTCAGAAAAAACAAACACGGTCAGAGTTTACCCAGGAAAAGGTGGCTTGAAAAAGAGATCATGTTAGACTGACCTTCAAGTCTGCACAAGGTAGATAATTATCTAGGAAGGCTTGCAACACCACCCTGGAAGAAGTCAAAGCAAGAAGGAGCAGCTTGGTCCGTCAGGATCCATGTCAAGAGCACACCCACTTTGCTGAATTACGTTCCTAATGTATTGTAAGATCTGCACGGGTTGGGAGAGGTTCGAGTCAATATACTCAACCTAATGTACTGACCATGATCCTTCAGACTGTAATGTACTTGAAAACAGGGAAGGCAGCCCTTGACTGCAGGAGCAGAAATAACCCGGTGAAGAGAAGTCCTGCTTATGCGGTAGTCTTCAAGTGAGTCAAGCGGTTTGGTCTGTGAACAGATTCATTTTCCAAAGTATTCTGAATTTTCTGAACCCACTCAAGTTCTCTCTTATCCCTTTTTACCAGGTAGCATGGTAACCAATGCCTGTATCCTGGATGCCCAGAGGCCCTCGATCTGTCCTGAAGGATTGTAGAACACAGGTACCGTTGTCTTTTCCCATGCAGGCAATTAGGAGAGCAGCACCCATTTCTTATTGATCATTTCTGAACTGCGAGACAAAGAACTTTAATTTTGGGGCTAGAATTTAATTTGTTTTTGAGAATACCGAATATTACCAAGCAACGCCAGCACAGATATAATAGTAGTGTGAGGTTTGCACACACGCAGCTGAAATGGTAAATTCAAAATAGGAGACACTGTGTGCACGTATAGCGTGTGTACACAGTATCAAAACATTCTTTGCTCCTGGAGTTTTCTCTGCTTTGCCAAACTTCACGCCCCTTCTGGAAAGGGGGAGCGAATTTTCCAAGTTGGGACGGTATTTTTCCTCCATCCAGCCACACCCTCTTCCGGGCCAGTCTTTGGTGAAACCTGGGCGATGTGGAGTCACTGGAGGATGTGAGCGAGGGCGTTTTTGCTCATCTCAACCCAGGTCTCTGGGAGAGCCTTTAGGATCGCTCTGGGACTTAGAGGAGGCTCCGTCCTGTACAAACGCTAAGCAGCTCTCACTTACCGGTGTCCAATAGGCCTTATATAAAGTGCCCAAGTGCCTCAGCAAGGCTGGACCAACACGTGGGCTCTAGTTGTCTCCTGGCTCCTGGGGTCCGCGGAGCTCTAGATGTACCTGCAGCTCCTCCCGAGTCCTGCAGGCCACCCTTGTCCCTCTTCTCCCGCTCACCGCCCCCCCCATCTCTTTTGCTACTCCGGGGAAGGCCACGCAGGGTGCAACCCGGACGCGCCCCCGGGGGAAGCCCGCGACCCAGCAGCCACACCCCCAGCCTGCACGGGCGCCCACTGCCTGACTTCGCCTTCGCGTTCGCGGGCAGGGAGCGCGCGTTTCCACCGGTTAATTAGAAGCGGGAGTCGGAGGGAGCCCCCGCCAGCCGGCGGCCAGCGCACCGCCCGCCAGGGGCGCCCTCCCTGCCGCCCGCCGGCCCTTTGATCGCCCGCGGCCCGCGGCCCGCAGACCGCAGCCCGCGCTGTGCCGGGCAGGTGGCGGCAGCGGGGCGCGGCGCGTTCAGGCGCACGGGTCCCCGGGCCGCGGCGCGCTCCCCGCCACGCCGCACATCAAGGCTCGGCCGGCCGGCGGGCGCCTTCATTAGCAGCCTGAAATTATAATATTATGTTAAAGAACAAAGCTGCTCCCCGGAAAAATATGTGCTGCATATCTGACAAAGATAAATTGGATTATTCAAAATATTCTTGATGAAATGTTACATTTTGCAACTAATTATCAATCTGTTTTATCTGCAGACCAGCTGGGCATTTTTGTGCATGCAAGACCTGCCTTCGCAATGATCTTAAGATGTCACTGTAGCGTTTACATCTTTTATTTCAAGATTTAAATAACTAGGAAGTAGCTAATGTAATTCACTGCTGAGAAGAAAGGCGAGCCCCTCGATTCCTTTCCAAAGCGATCTCCTCCTAATGAACTTCTCTGGACTGTGAGTAATGAGGCTTTATTCAAATAATGTTTAAGGAAGGCTCTGTCAGTGTAATTTCTAAAAAAGGGACCAATGTTTAATACATTTAAAACATCTCTATTCATACGATATTAGCTCAGGCAAGCCCACAGCAGCACTTGCCAAGGAGAATTCTGTGTTGCTCTTTCAGAGGAGAGAGCCCTGAACTTGGCCTGGGCCAAGCCCCCAGTGCCCCTGCAAAGCAGGGAGCTCGGCCCTCCTTTTTATCTGGTGTTTTCCAGAGCGAATGCGTTTAAGGTACTCTGGGTTGATACAAACCCTCAGCATTAAGGAGTTTCAGCATTCTGCTCCTCTCCCCATCAAAATCTCTCTCTGTTCTATCTTGGGGATTGTGTCAATATAGTTTTCCTGTTTTGTGAGCTCTAGCTGGTTTGCAACAGCAGAAAAACGGAATGGGACGGATTCAAGGCGCTTCACATTTTCCTTGCAGGCCAGGGGTATGTGGCGGCGGCTGAAAAGTACACTTCATCTCTATGCATGGAGCAGCCAACCCTTTGCTTCATGTGAATGTATTTTCCTTTTAGATGAAGGAGAAAGACTGTGTGCCTTTGTGCACAAACACATGCACAGAAGTGCTTTCCAGCATGTTCTGGTCATCATTTTGTGAAGCTTAGTGACAAATATAACAATGGCTTCCATTTGTTTAGCTCTCTTTGCTTTTTTGGTCTCAATAGACTCTCTTGATCATGCTAGAAGGAAAAGGCAAGGCTGGGCATCATTCCCATCGTGCAGATGAGGATGGTGAGGCTCAGGGAAGGAGATGATGTGACTTACTCAAGGGTGCCCTGCCAGCTATGTGGGAGGTAGGGCTCCAAGGCTTTCCACACCCGGTACCCTCACACGTGCTGAGTGTGTCACTGGGTAGAGGATGGAAGATGAAATTATTACTGATGGGAGGAATCATGGGGAACCTGTCAGAATGTGAATTTCTCTTCTCAGCTGAGAGGTCTTCAAAATGGCTACAAGGAAAATCAAGCAGATATTTTCCCACTAAAAATGACAGAACATGCATTCTTCTTGCTTTCCCAGTTGATATCATTGTGACTGCTTTTCCATAAAATGTTCCCCAGACAGGTTCTCAGAGCTGTCACTCAGCCTTTTGAAATTTTGCATGAAGGGAGCACTTCTATGAGTGCTTTTCTCTATCTACCCATGTCATTGTTTTTTCTTCTCCTTTTTTGGCTTTGGTTATAAAATGTCTTTTGTTCAGATTGCACAAGAAAATTACATCTGACCTAACTCTCTGCCTGATGTGGCCCCTGAGTATTCCATTTTGGTATTCCTATATTAATGGTCAAATTACAGAGATCAAATAGAAAGCTTTTCAGGAAAGACGGACTGGACTTTGCTGAGACTGTGCTCCTTGATGAGAATCTAATCTTCTGTTCTTAAACTGTTTGTTTTCTGCCCAGATGTTTCTTGGGTGGGAGTCCATGGCTGTCAGGACCCAGAGGTGATGTGGCCCCTTGGAGTTCAGAGGAGACCCCTTCAGCCATCGGCCTTTCCCAGTCAACCTCCTGAGGCTTCTGCCCAAAGTGACTTTTGGGTTCTCACCAGATGATGCCAAAAGCTCTGCATGGACAGTCAAATCTCTCTGTCACAGAGACCACAAGTTACAGAGTGCCAGATATTGGGTCCTGTGGTTTTATTCTAAAATAATTTCTAATCTAATAATTAGTTCTTTTTTTAGAAGTCATAAAATAGTTTTTTGTTGTTGTTTCATTAGAGGAGTTATAGTGCATGTGTGTAAATTATTTACACACACAACCTGACAGTATGTGGCAAAGGAGACATGAGAAGTCTCCCGAATCTGTTTGCTGTCCATGTTTGTCCACCCAGAGAATGCCCAGAGCTCTGTCCTCCATTGATTGCTGCCTAGCGTATCTGGGTCCACAATGGTGCTTTGAAAAGTTCCAGTGATCAGGGGTGGGCAAACTTTTTTTTTACGAAGGGCCAGATAATAAGTGTTTTAGACTTGCAGGCTATGCTACTCTTTGCAACTACTCAAGTCTGTTGTTGGAGCCAGAAAGCAGCTATAGATGATATGTAAATCAGTGAGCTGTGTTCTGGTACAACTTTATTTATAGGCATTGAAATTTGAATTTCATATAATTTTCATGTGCTGTGAAATACTACCCTTCTTTTTTATTTTTTTCCAACCGCTTACAAATGTAATAGCCATTCTTAGTTGGTGGGCTGTACAAGAACAGTCGATGCCCGAGTTTGGCCCACAGGCTGCATTTGGCCTACTCTGCCTTAGGGTTTAGCATATGTCACTACAGCTGTTCTTAACTGTCTTGCTGCTCTTGCTGGAGTGAGCGAATAATGTCTTTTTTTTACACATTTGTATCTTCTTACATAATATTAGACTTTCTATTTGTTTTCTATAGTTGTTTAACAAATTACCACAAATGTAGTGGCTTCAAATAACACCTATTTATTATTTCACAGTTTAGTAGGTCACAAATCCAGTGGGCTTGGTTGGATCCTGTGCTTGGGGTCTCATGAGGCCAAAATCAAGGTACTGGAGTGGCTCATTTCTTATCTTGAGGCTCTGGGGAAGAATCTGCTTCTGAGCCCATCCGAGTTGTCATCAGCCATCAGCTCCCTGCAGTTGTAGGATTCAGATCTGTTTCCTTGCTGGCTCTTGGCTGGGGGCTGCTCTCAGCTGCTAGATGCCATCAACATCCCTTGCCATGTGGACCCTCGATCCTCAGGACAACAAGGGTGCCCCCATCCTACTCATAGTTGCAGCCTGTCTGACTTCCTCTTCTGCTGCCAGCCTTAGAAAGTTCTCTGCTTTTGAAAGCCTTGTCTAATTAGATCATTCTCACTCAGATAATCTGTCTGTATTAAGGTCAACTGACTAGTAACTGCAATCACATCTGCAAAATCCCCCTGCACCATAATGTAATAGAATCACCAGTTCCACATCTCACTGTATTCACAATTCCCCCCACACTCAAAGGGGAGGGGTTATATGGGGTTGAGGACTGCTGGGAATAGTTTTTAAAATTCTGCCTATCTTAGGCTGCAAAGATCCCTTATCTGTTAGGATGATTCAAGTTACAAGTTTAAATTATATAGCTTCAGCTAGTGGACAGACTCTAATAAGTTAAAGGGTTCACTGAATTCTGGATCCTAAAGTAAGGAACAGAAAGGGATCTGGACTAACCTTCCTCCTCAGCTGCTGGGATAGACTGTGACTAGATAAGGAGGAAGGAGAGACTGAGGGACAGGAAGAGTGAAAGGGCAGTAGAGCTGGTGAGGAGGGGCACAGGTCTTTCCTAAGGACTGTCTGCACTGACAAGTTTTGAGACAGACTCCATCCTGCAAAGCCTTCAAAAGCACTTATTAACCCCAAAGAGTGTTTGTATAAAATCACACGTATTTTCTCTCTCTCATGCACACATACATTCTACAAATCTTTACTGAGCACCTACTCTACACCAGGGAAGTACCAGATGCTATAAAGGTGAAAGTGAAGGGGGCAGAAGCCCAGGCTGAGGTTACAGCTTAACGGTGCAGTGTGTTGGCTTCCTGCAGCTGTTGTAACAAATTGGCACAAACGAAGATGGCTCAGAATAACAGAAATTTATTGTCTCGCATTTCTGGAGGTTGAAAGTCTGAAATCAAGGTTTCTGCAGGGCCGCGTTCTCTAGGAAGGCTCTAGGGGCAAATCTGTTCCATGCCTGTCTGTTTCTGTTGTGGCCGGCATTCCTTGGCTTGCAGCCACATCACGGCAATCTCTGCCTCTATCTCTGCTTGGCATTCTCTCTGTGTTCAAATATCTCTTTTGTTATATGGACACCAGTCATTGAATTAGGCCCTGCCTTAATGCAATATGACCTCATCTTAACTTGATTACTCTGCAGAAACTCTATTTCCAAATAAGGTCACATTTATATATCCTAGGGGTTGGAACTTAGACACATCTTTTTGGGAGACACACTGGAACCTACAACAGGCAGACCATTGAGTAAATAAGCTATTTGAAGCAGCACCCATTTGTCAGCTGTTCCTTCATGGTGAGGCTCTTGTACCTAGACTTGTCCGTGTTTTTTCCTTGTAGGCATTTGCTACCATCTCAAGATCTTCAGAATAATCTGTTACCATACAATCATTGGCAAATGATATGGATATTATTGAAGATTTCATCAGGAATTTGCTTTGCTCACCTCATGGGAAACAACTTTGTATTCCCCAAAGTCATTCCTGCCACCCCATCCTGAGGGTTCTTCTCTGCATTCTCATGCATGCAGCTGCCCGTCCTCCTTCTTCAGTGGGTTTCCCTTGGGAATTTGGGTTACTCTCTCTGTAATCAGTGCAGTTCTGCTCTGTCCCATCCCTGCTCCAAACCTTGCAGATGCCCCCAACACCACCCCTCTGCCTTGCCCAGGCCTCAAAGTAAGGAAGGCCCCTTTGTCACTGGAACCTGCTGTTTTAGGAGCCTCACCTGTCTGCCCCAAGCAGCTTAGCAGTATGTTTAATCTGTAGATGTAGTGGTTGTCCCTAAGAGGAATTTTGGTGAGCAAGATTGGACAAGGTGATAAGAGAGAGCCAGGGGAGTGAAGAGGGGAACAGGAAATTTGTGCGAGGAGACACTTCAGAGGGACTGCAAGACCTGGGGGCAACCCCTGCCCTCCTGTAGGCTCTGAAATGGTCAGGATGTGTCAGAGCACATGGGTCTCCTGGGAGGAGCAATGCTGGGCAGGTCAGAGCTGCCAGCTCACCCAGTGCTGAGAGTCAGCCACAAGCAAGGGATGGGCCATCTAAGCATCAGGGCAGTGCACCTGGATGGGCTGTGTGGCCTCAGGGGAGGGTGATAGCATCTCGGCTCTGGCCAGGGACTTCTGCCAAGTGCCACTGGGGGGAGGTGATTCCATTTTCTCCAAATCCTTCTCTACGTTTTTCATCACACTGTTGATCTTCACTTGTGCTAGATTTGCTGTCCTTTGAAATTCAACTTTTTTTTTTTTGAGGTTTGACCTAATCTTAGTCCATTTTGCTGCTATAAAAAAATACCATAAACTGAGAGGCTTATAAACAACAGAATTTTTTTTCTCACTGTTCTGGAAGCTGGGAAGTCCAACTTCAAGGCACCAGTAGCTTCAGTGCCTGCTGAGGGCCTGCTTCCTGGCTTCTCATCGTGGCCTCACATGGTGGATGGGACTAGGTAGCTCTCTGGGTCTTCTTTTATAAGGACATTAATCCCATTCACAAGGGCTCCACCTCATGACTTAATCACTTCCCCAAAGGTCCTACTTCCTAGTATCATCACCTTTGGGGGTTTGGATTCCAACATGTGAATTTTGTAGAAACACAAACATCAGGTCATAGCAGACCTGTGTAGCCAGTCTCAGAATTTGGGGTGGGGAGGATGCCCTAGCTGAAGGTTTTGGTTTCTAGGAGTTTCAGCTGAAGGGCCGTTTCTGCAGGGACCTGCTTTCTACCTGTAGCTTCTTGAGTGGAGGCTCCATGAAGGAAGGGCCAGGTTCTGGTTGTTTGAGCCTCAGGCACTGGCCAAGTACAGGGTCGGGTCCCAGTCAATGATTTCCCAGTGAATGACTGAGTGGAAATCGTACATGTCCTTTGGGCTGTTAGGAATAGGGGCTGTCCTGAGGCACACAGAGCAGGTCTCAGCTCCTGCTCTTCTCTTTGGCTTTGCCCAGGTGAGCAGTGCTCAGAGCTGCCTGTCAACAAGGGACATGCTCTCTATAGAGGGGAAATTTTCCTCTTCAGATGGTGAATAGTCATAGTTCTGCTAGGGGCTTGGTTTCTGGTTGGCTGGGAAATGGGAGACTGGGCAAAACACCTGGAATTGGAAGTTACCCTTGGACTCGAGTGGTGCTCAGCCATACACTTGGAACAGCTGGTGAGCAGGCACACATTACTTCCGCATTCAGTCTTTTTAAGGATAGTGGGAAATAGGTATAGAGTTTCCCTTCCATATTACAGATCAGAAATGGAGGCTCAGAGATGACAAATGATTTTTCCAAGATTATCTCCCTAGAAAGTAGAGATGGGTGGGTAATGATGTGAGGTCTGGGATTGGAGCTCAGACAAGCCTGGGGGACTCACACCAGCCCACCTGCCAGCTGGGTGGTTCTCTGCTTCTTCCTCTTCAGAGCAGAGATAATGGTCTTGCCTGATTGGGTTGTTGAGAGTTGTTGATGAGAGTGGATATCATTCACCCATTGTTCCCCAGCTGTGACTGCAGGGACTGAGTACAGAAGTGGCCACGATAAACTCAACCTCTGGCTCGGAGTGCTGTGTCCACTTGGTGACAACTGTTACCACCTTGAGACTTAAATTCAGATCTTTAGGCTCCAAATGGCCCGTGACCTTCCTCCCCGCTTCCGCCTCCCTGTGAGGAGTGTTCATGTTGTTTCCTGAACTTCCTCTACATTAAACCCTGTGATCTATCAGATGCTGGAAACATACAGAGGACAAGCAGGCCCAGGGGGAAAGCTGGAAGAACCCTTAAGGTGGACTTTGAAGGGGGCTCAGCTGGGATTCGCCTTTCCTCCTCCTCCTCTCCCAAGGTTGTGTCCTCCACACCATCACAGCAACCACCAGTGCTTTCCACATCCTGTTATTTTATTTAATGCTCGTAATAGCCCAGCTAGGTAAGCATAATGATGATTATTAATGAATTTACATTTCTCAGAGGGGGAAGTTGAAGCTTAGGATAAGTACTGGTCTCTATGCTACTGCTGTAGGGACTTGCCTTCTCCTGGGATCTGTGTGCATCAACGCGTGTGTGTGCATATATGTCATATATGTATTGTACACGTGTGTGTGTGCACGTGTGCATCTGTGCGTATGTATGGGTGTGTTTGTACGTGAGGGTTTTTTGGGCCTGGAGAAGCAGTCTCTGTGGTCCTCTGGTTCGCCTGCCACCTGAGTCCACAGAGAGGCCCAGAACCTTGGAGCTACATCCTTTCTTCGAGCACAGTGGGGATGTTGGGGGGTAAATTGCGCAGGCCAGGAACAAAGCTGGCCCTAGCTTTGTCCACCTTCTTGGGGCTTATGGAGACCATCCTGAGGTCCTTCCTTCCAGTTTGCCTGTGTTGGCCCAGACAGGCCCTTTGGTTGGCAGCAGCATCTGGTACTGTGCTGAGCCAGGCTGCCTCTCGGCCATGTGGCAGGAGGGGCTGGGAGCCCACTGTCCCCAGCAACCTCTGCGTGCAGGAGTCAAGGCCAGAGGTGGAGATCTGCTCCCCAGTGGCAGGAGACCGGAGAACAGAAACATCCCGGGGCCTTCATGTATCCTCTGACCACCCTGGGCTGGGTCTCACCTGCCAACGCACCAGGCAACAGTCCATTCTGGTTTTAGAACTATGACGTCCAGTATGGTATCAATTAGCCACATGTAGCCATTTAAATGGAATCGATTAATTGACTGTCAATCAGCCCATTAAGCTAATTAATTAAAATGAGATGAAACCTCCATTTCCTCAGTGGCAGTCACCACATTCAAGTGCTTTGCACAAACAGAATGTTCTTCTTATTGTGGAAAGTTCCGGTGAATGTCATTGCTGTAGAGGGCAGCGCCGAGCACATCCCCTTCACCTGGGTCAGAAGATGACTGTGGTGGAGATTTTGGGGAACTTCATGTCTCCTGTACCTCCTGGCTTTGTTCTTGAGCCCCACCTATACTGACCACAAGGTCAGGGCCTCCACGCTGTGCCCATCATCCAAAGCCTTCCCGGGCAAGGCCAGGCTGCTAGATTTCACCTGACACATGGGAGAAGACAGGCTGAGGACAGGGGACCACCTTTGTTCCTTTTTTTTTTTCCCATATGCCAGCCACTGTGCCGCACGTTTTACATGAGAGTAACAACAGTAAATAATCATCACAGCCGTTTGTTGGATACTTAACATGTGCTGGACACTGGGATTTCCCTTGTGAGCCCTCGGTGCCCACCCAGGAGCTGGGGCTACCATGGTTCTCACTGAGAGACTGAAACCTCCCAGACAGGGAGCTACACCCAAGCTTCCCCTGTCAGTAATGGAGGGATGTGATTCTGGTTGAATTCTGTCTGTAAAGCCCATTGCCAAGCAACCCCCACCGTCTCATGTTCCCCTTTTTATTGCAATAATGATAACCCTTTAGCCTGCACCTTAACATATATACTTTCTCCCGTTGAACATCACTTAGGGGTGATTTTGCGGGAAAAGCGGATGCGGACTTCGTTGGCTTATGTCGATGTCCTCCACCTCCCCTGCCTTGTTTTTGCTTTCCTTGCTGGACTCCCAGACACTCTCCATTTATCATTTCCTTCTGTAAAGCTGTCATCTTCTGGAAAGTTAAGACCGTTTGTCTTCAGGTGATTACACACGTTCTTTCCCCTCTGAAGAACAAACAGTTTACATTAAGTATTAGCATCCTTAGAGAAACCAGGACCAGAGAACTTAATTGTAAACATCAAGATAAACTCCAAGTATGTTTTTCCATCGCAGGAACCGCCAGTGGTATTTTCTGGTGAGAGGTTTCAGTTTAAAGTCCCTGGTCAATCAGTGCTTAACTCTCAGGAGGAAATTAAAGAAACCACTTGAAAATGGCTGGGAAATAGAAAAAAAAAAAAAAAAAAGAACAAAAAACAAACCCAAACTCTCTTGGCTCCAGCAGGCATTCTGAAAATGTGCACAGAAGGTCAGCTGAGTGCTAAATGCTGTTCCCTGCTCTCTGCTTGTCCCTGGGCACATCCAGCCCAGCGGCTCTGTGATGAGGGAGACGGAGTGGCTGCTTTAAAGATGACTTTTGGCGGGCCACCGCAGTCTGTGAAGATTGTAAAATATGTGCAGCAAGCATGGGTGGGGAGAAGGACTCTTGCTTGGGCTGGTCTTTAGAAAATGGAAACAAACTCACTATCTACGAAGAGATCTGTTTGCGCCCGATTTGGTTTTAATGCTAAACCCTATGAAATGATCTTAAGCAGAAAAATCAATTTCCCAGAAGTCTCAGATGTACACTGTAACTCTTATATTTGAACTGAATCTTGGTAGAGTTAAATAATTGAGCTTGCTTTCTTTAAGTGATACAGATGTATTTCATGCTAGGAATAACGTGTGAACCAGAGGGTGCCGAGAGGAGGCTGGACAGGAGCCGCTTGAGGTCGCGCCTGCCAAAAGGGGTGGGGCCGGTGTGGCACCAACTCTCAGTCATCTTTCCATCCAGAATAAACCAGGAGGGGTGGGAACCAGCTGCAGGATCAGAGCTGGAATAGACTGTGTTGATGCAAAGGAAAGTGAGCACAGGCTTTGAGAGGGTAGGGAGACAGCCTGACATGTGCTGGTTCTGAAGAGAAGGAAAGGAAGGGACACGTGTGTGACCTCATCACAGTTTATCCTGACTCCCCATCTCCTGCTTGGGTTGACCCAGGATCTGCAACTTTTCAGAGTCTCAGTTTCCCATCTGGAAAGTGGGAGTTCATTTTCTCCGTCAGTAGCATTCGTTGACTGTATTGGGTGCTGGGAGGCGGCAGTGGACAAGATAAAGCCCTGGTGGTGGAGGCAGACAGCTAGGAAGCCAACAAGTATGTAGACATGTTTGGTGTGGAAAGTGCTAGAAGGAAGAACGCGGTTAACAATTGTATCTGATTCCTAGCGTCCTTGCGGGGTTGGAATATGTGAACACAGCAAGGAGCCCAGTGACGTGCTCTAGAAATGTTAGCTTTTCCTACTCTGGGTTGTAACAATACCACAGCCATTCTTATCAGTGTCATCACCAGCACTGTCTTCATTACGTAAGGAAGAGGGTGGAGAAAGAGAAGTAAAATCAGAGATGAGGGGAAAGAAATGAAGGTAGAAACAGGAGGGCTGGTGGGGGTAGGTGGGTTCTGGGTTTATACCCGCTGAGACGTGGGTATATGTCGCTTGCCTTCTTCCCTTCTAAGCCTGGCCTTCAGCCCATGCCCAAGCGCCCCCACCTCAGCTTGTCCAGGGCTGCTGTCAGCGAAGCTCTGGGGCCAGGGACGTAGCTTGGACCCTGTGGCTCTGCACACGAATCCAAGAGGCATTTACCATTGGGTTTGGGCACAACTCTGGTGTGGGCACCTCCCTGCTGTCGAGAGGCCAGTGAAAGGTGAGGTTTGCTTGCTGGGCAGTTTGCTCAAGTTGAGAGCAGGGAGAGCCCCTAAATGCAGAGAGACAGCCATTCACGTTAATTTTATCCTTGCCTTTCCAAAGCTGGCCCTGGGGGTGCATTCATACTGAAGCCACGCTCCCTAAGGGCCTAGGCATCTGGACGGCCCTCCTGGCCTGCCTTCAGGTTGGAAAATGGCTGTTAGTGATCCCACCTTCTTTGGAGTGTTTTTAACAGCTGAATGTTTGCTTTGCCAATTTAGAATACAAGGTCCGTAAGGAAGGCATCGATAACCCCCGTTGTAAGGGATGATGTGACGGGTGTAGATAGAAAGCAGATGAGGGTTACTTGGAGGTGAAATGTGGTTTTCCATGCTCACAATTGAGGCCCTGAAATCCAAGCTCCCCTTGAGTTTCAATGGCCTGTATTTGTTTGCTTATTTTGGCTGCTCTCTCTGCTGTTGGAATCTCCTCTCACTCCCCTCTAGCAGGGCCGAATGACACACATCTAATCTAAGGTTCCAGGGCCGTTGCTGTCACCAAGCAGCTGTGTGACCTGGGCAGCCTGCTCAGATTCTCTGGAGTGCTAGCGGTTTCCTCCTCTTAAAGGGAGGGAGTTGTGCCCAACGTACAAAGTCAACCTTCTCCACTGCAGAATTCTGTGGCTCCATGGCAGCTGGCTTCATTTGGAGAATTTGATCAACGCAAGATGAGATCACTGGAGTTCATTCAGGGTCTGTAAACTGAGGCATGGAACTAGTGGGTTAATTTTTTTTTTTTTTTTAACACATTCTATATTTGGACAAAAGTGCATTGGGCATACTTTGGTCTCTTTGACTGTCAAATCTTCATTACATTTATTTTATTTAATTCCTCCAGAAAGTCCTGGTGATATGTTGATTAACTTCCATCTGTAAGTAAAACCTTTGTGTGAAGAGGACTCCATTCACCAAAGAGGGCCTGACCTTCAGAGGTGAACTGTTACCAAGCGGCCTCCATTCACCAAAGAGGGCCTGACCTTCAGAGGTGAACTGTTACCAAGTGGCCTCCATTCACCAAAGAGGGCCTGACCTTCAGAGGTGAACTGTTACCAAGTGGCACCCCAATCAAGTGGCTTGGCTGACCTTGGTTGACCTCAGAGTGATGAGAAGGGTTCTCTCATCCTCATTGTGCTGCAGCCCACAGAGGACATTGCTTTTGGCTTTTATCCAGAAGGAATGAACAGTAAATAAATGAGGAAGTATATCAGGCTGAACTGCTGACATTTGTATGCAGGATAGTAAATGTTTGTAGATGAAGAGCAGCAAAAGATTTTTTAATAAATGCTTTTGTGATGGATTTTATACTAAATCATTTATTTACATTTCAACTAAAACTAACAGCTTAGATAATGGATCTGATGTTCATACCATTCATATACTCTGGTTTGATAAATCTTCAGCTAAGAGGACCTCCATGAAGCTGGATTCCCTCCGGACCGAGAGAAGATTGTATGTGGAATAAATTAACATGAGGGAAGTTCGGGGGGACCTGGGAAGGTCCGGACCCCGGCCGTGCTCCAACTCGTGCCCTGCTTGGCTCCGTGCTGAGGCTCAATTGACGGTCTCCTTGGGTTTTCAGTTTGGGGCTGAACTGTGTTAAATAAACCTAGTGGAAGAAATGACTTTATGATGGTTCTATTTTCTGAATATTTACTCAAGAAAGCAAGAGACCACCTGGGAGGAAAATGAAGGGGCTAGTGAGCCAGCGTGTGGAGGGTCATTGTGAATGAGGTGTCCTCTCTTCCCCTCTTCCTGGTCATCCCCCTCTTCTCACCAAAGACACCAAATGGGACAAGTGTGCTGATCCCTTCGGCCCCTGGACGCAGCGTGGTGTTTGTGTCTGTTGCTGGCAAGCCCAGGCTGAGGGGCGGGTTCTTGCTTCCTTGTTCTGGCCTTTGTGGCCTAGGCTAGTCTCTCTAGCTGTGGACCCCGTGGGGTCTCCCCACCACACTCTGGGCAGTTTCCTCCCATCCTTTGCCCACTTCGCATCTTCCCCATGCAGAAAACTCTTCCTCTTCCTAAAAGATGCTCAAATACTGCTTCCTCCTGGAGCCTCCCTCTCCTCCTTGCTGCAGGCAGAGATGGGTGCTCTTGGCTGTGTCTGGCCCTCATTTTCTGTCTTCTTGGACAACACCACCTGCAGTGTCAAGGAATTTCTTGCAGCAGAGTCTGTGTATTGCCAGCCATCACCAAGAGTGCAGTGCCATATAATACAGATTCCTGAATCCAAATCTCCAGAGAGGAGCCCAGGAATCTGCATATCTAGCAAGTGTCTGTTATAATTTGGTGGTGAGCTCCTTGGGGGCAGGGGCTGTCAATGTTACTTTCATCCTGGTGCCTAGCACCTATGAGGCACCCAGAGGGTGAGTGTGGAATGAATGAAGAAAGGAATAAATGAAGAAAGCAAGCTGTGATTCAGAACGAAGCCCTCATCTCACATTTTATTGTGACTTTGCATGTGTCATGTAGTCTTCAGAATGATGAGTGGCCTCCATCCTGGTCCATTATGGTGTAATAGATTAAGCCATCCTTCAGAAAAAAATTAAGAAGGCTTGACAATGATAATTGCCGTTAATATCACTCTGGACATAGGTTTACTGACTGATGAGTTTAGAAAATTTGCTTCTAAAACAACATTAAGTAAGGTGAAAAATAGCCAATGGGAAGGTCAGAGAGGTGGGTGTGGCCTCGCGCTCAGAGGCATGTGCGGGGAGAGAAATTGCATCTGTGGGGCCAGACAGGAGCTCCTCAGTAAGGCCACCCCCCGGGGCCAGGCCTGGGCTGTGCGTTCACTGTGGACTGCAGCCCAGGGCCATGCACAAACATGGTGGGGCCTAGTCCCCAGTGCACGGTGAGACACCATACAGGCTGCGACGGCCTGCCAGTACCTTCTTGCTCTGATTTTCCTCTTCCCGTTTTACATACTTACTTTCCCTGGTGAATAGTCTTTGGCAGGTTTCCCGAGATATCACATTCCAGGGGAGAAAATACACAGGTCCTGTGTAAGGACTAAATAGAACTCTTAGTTGGAAACGACTTTTGTCAGGTGTCTGGGAAACTGCTCTGCCTTCAGCTACGAGTTAATCAGACATAGAGCAGCATGTCCAGATCTTGGGCAAGGGGCCCTCCTCTGCCCTCTGTCACCTCCCTGACTCACCTTGGGCAGGTTACAACCTTTCTTGGGGCTGCAGGTTTCTCATCTCTCTAATTAGGGCCTTGGACGAGCTAGGCCAGGTTCCTTCCAGGTCTAGGGGCGTGTAATTCTATCTACCTGCCTTCAGTCTCAAGCCGCCACCCTCTACAGATGGGATTCATAATTCTGGGCTGCACTTAAAATACTTAGCTGGGTTGTGTGGCTGTAAAATAACCTTTAGCTTGCCTTGCAACTTGTTTGGACTTTTATCTAATCACAGAAACAGTTGAGGTGAGTCCTTTAAAAAATGTTTACTATGTAGGAAAGCTTACACTGGAATGCTTTCTGTGCTTACTGGGCATGTTTGCAGGTCTGGGAGATGTTACACAGATGACTGGGGAAGTGTTTCCACATGGGGTCATGGACAGGTAGCAGGGAGACGGGAGTGGCAACTGCTTTGTGGGCCAGGGTGATGTGTCATGAGGGGTTTGGCTCCAAGCTTTGGTTTTCTCATCTGTAACATGGGATCACACCTTTTTTCTAGGATTGTGTGAGTAGCAAATGCAGCAATAGTTCTTGCATATATGTGCAGAGCACTTGGAGTGGAGCTGGGACATAGTGAGAGCTCTATGAATATCAGATGTTATTATCACCATGAGCTACACTAATATTCTTTGCCTACTTCCCTCTCGTCACAAACATTTTCTTAGTATTGGGAGGAAAGTCATTTCTGATTTCAAAGCCCAGGTAACCCGATTCTCCTGGGTAACTTTAGCATCAAGGTATGGTGCTGATCCCCAAAGGCAAAGGCAGTGTATTAGTCCATTTTCACACTGCTGATGAAGACATACCTGAGACTGGGCAATTTACAAAAGAAAGAGGTTTAATGGACTTACAGTTCCATGTGGCTGGGGAGGCCTCACAGTCATGGTAGAAGGCAAGGAGGAGCAAGTCACGTCTTACATGGATGGCAGCAGGCAAACAGAGAGAGCTTGTGCAGGGAAACTCTCCCTTATAAAACTGTCAGATCTCTTGAGGCTTATTCACTATCATGAGACAACATGGGAAAGACTTGCCCCCATGATTCAGTTATTTCCCACCAGGTTCCTCCCACAACACATGGGAATTTAAGATGAGATTTGGGTGAGGACACAGCCAAACCGTATCAGGCAGTTTTTGGGTGGGGACACAGCCAAACCATATCAGGCAGAAAGAAGACAGCAGGGAGGGAGGCTCAGGAGCTTCTGACTCCTGGATATTTGATTAGGGACTAGCTGGACTCAACCTTTGTTTGGCCCTGAGGCCACCATCGTTTCAACACAGGAAGTTTTGTAGCTCACAACAACCCAAGGTACCAAGAATGAAACAAACTCTCCTGTGGACTGGGGCAGTCCTGGGTATTACTGGCTTTCCCAGAGGCCCTGGCTGTGCTTGGGATGAGTTTCCACTGGGGCAACTGTGTCCTGTAAGGGAGTCTGTATGTGTGTGCATCCACCCTGGCCCATCAGCACCTTGGGGACAGGGCCTGGGCAGGGACCTGCAAATTCTCAGGAGCTTTGTTGGATGAGTGAAAGGGCGAGGGCTACACCTGCCATTCTCCAGGAGACACTTGGTCTGGTGCAGCTATTTCTGAGCGTGGGGCCTGGGAGGTCTTGCCCAGTGCCCCCAACATAGCTGCATCAGCCCCATCCTGAGTTTATGACTCCTGGGGAGGAGGGTGGGCTTACTGTGGGCAAAGTGCTCCCCACTGTTTGTGCAGCCATTGTGTGACCCCCTGACCCTTGACTCTTGTTGCCTGTGGTGTTATCTGGCAGCAGTATTTTTTAGGCAGCTCTATTGAGGTGCAATTAACATACCATAAAATGTGCCTGTTTTAAGTACATGTCAATGATTTTTAGTAAATTCACAGAGTTGCATATCTATCACCATCATCTAAATTTAGGACCTTCTCATCAACCTGAAAAGATCCCTCGTGCCTATTTGTGGCTCCTCTCCATTCCCATCCCAGCCCTAGGGAGCCACCCTCTACTTTCTTCCTCTATAGATTTGCCTTTCCTGGTCATTTCATATCAGTGGAATCATGCAATATGTGGTCTTTTTCAGCAGCATTATTGATTAATCTCCCTCCTGGTTCCTGGCAGGAAACAACTTGTATTTGTGTTTGGAAAGGACCCGGGGTCAGGCAGACACAGCTGCTCTTGATGACATTGGCTGTGACCACACACTAGCCTGGATGGCCCCATCCAGCCCCTCCTGCTCACCTGCCACTCAGAGGCCATTGGTTCTTGCATCTCTTTCTCCATCCTTGATCTTGCTGCTGAGAACTGAACCCCTGTTTCTGTGTGGTGATGCACAGGTGCCTTCACTCCATGGATCTAGATCAGAACTCATCTGCCCTCCCCTCCTTCTGCATTAGTGAAGAGCATTGTCTTCCTTGGAGGGCAGATTTTTAGGTGGCCCTGTGCTCCTTGGTGGCCCTCTGTGACTTGATTCTAAACAGTAGTGGGGACTGTGACTTGCTTCTAAACATTAGAACACATGGTAGGTGACAGGATGTATGTGATTACATGACTGTGACGTAAGACTATAGTGCCAGTCTTGCTGGGTCTCTCCCTCCCTGCTGGCTCTGAGGAAGCAAGTAGGGACATCACATGGACAGGAACTGTGCCTCAGCCTGTTGAAGCTGAGGCTGGCCCCCAGGCAGCAGCCAGCAGAAAAGCCAAAGCTGTTAACAGCTGTGAGGAGCCAAATCCTGCCAACAACCACCAGCATGGGCACGTGAGTCCTTCCAGTGAAGCCCCGAGATGAGACCCCCATTCTAGTCGACACTTCATTTGCAGCCTGGTGAGACCCTAAGCAGTACACCCAGTTGGGCTATGCCTGGAGTCCTAACCCACAGAAACTGTGAGATAATAAATGATTGCAGTGGGCTCCTGTTAGTATCCCTGCCCACAGTCTCTCCCAACCCTCCTCCCCGCTTGAGTGACAGCGCCACCCTGATGCCCTGCACACCACTACCTGCAGGAAAGGACAAGGTCCTCACTGTGGCCTATAAGGATGTAACAGCCCAGTCCCAATATCCTCCTCCAGTTTTATCTCTGCTCCTCCTGACCACATCCCCATGCTCTGGCCACACTGAACCACTTGGTCATTCTAAGATGGTCTGGGCTTATCCCACCTCTGTGATTTGGCATCTGCTGTTCTCTCTGCCTGGAATGCCCTTCCATTTCTTCTCAGCCTGAAAAACTCTTATTCCTTCTTCACAACCTCAGGTCCAGTATCATCTCTTTTTGAAAGCTTCTGTGGACCCCTTAGACAGAAAGAATTTGGACTTTACTTGGCACATTGCTCTTTCCTTGTGTCCACTGATGGTGACATTGTATTTTAGTCTGTCCTCCAGTGCCCCCACTGGAGTATGGACAGTGGTTTGGACTTGTTCTTCCAATGTGTCTTCTTTCCCTGGTTCCCCTACTTTAGTTCCAAGCACCTCTGATGTTCAATAAACATCTTTAGAATGACTGCTGGAGTGAATAACTGGCTGACCACTTCAATATGTGAGCTAGAACCCCCAGGGGAACCATGGGCCATGGGCATCCTAATGCCCCTTGGTTTGTAGGGAGTTAGGTGTGCAGGTTGGGTGGATGGGGGCCACATGGGAGGTGAGTTTCAAACGTCGAGGTTCACTGTAGTCAGCTTTGCAGATCTGAAGGTCATGGTCCCTCTCCTACTGAGGCTGTTGCTCTCCCAAGCGCAGTGGCCATCAGACCTACAGCCCCTGCTGTTCTTTCTGCTTCAGTGCCCTCCTCCATCCACTGCTGGTAGCCCCAACACGTGGATGACAACTTGATATATCAAGTCTCAAACTATATGGAAAGGGTCTGAGATACTGAAGAGCACTGTCATCAAAATCGTGCCCACTCACCCGATAGATCCCCTTCCCCTCCCTGTGTATTTTCCTCCCCAGCACGCTGGTGTACATGTTTTCTTCATTAATTTGCTTGTTTTCAGTCTTCCCCAGTTAGACTGTAAGCCCCGTGGGGGCAGGCATCTCTCTGTTCCAGTGATTTCTGTATCCTTGTGCCTGGAATGACGTGGAGGGTGCCCATCCCACCCCATAGCTCTCCCTACGCCCAGCTGCCTCCCTCCTTGACCTTTCTAAAATTCAAACCTATCATGTCGTCCCTTTGCTTAAACGATTTTATTGTCTTCCCATTCACTTTAGGATGAAGAAAAATAATCTTTACTTCTAAATATGTTTCATTTTATTAACTTACCCCACCCAGATTAAGGTAAAAACAAAACAAAACTCCTCTTTTGTCAATTATACTCTAACTCAAATTATCATTCTAGCCCTAACCTAAAGTCTGAGAGATAGATTTTTGAATTTTTCTTCCTAGAGTTTTTATTTTTTATTTTTTGGAGACGGAGTCTCGCTCTGTTGCCCAGGCTGGAGTGCAGTGGTACGATCTCAGCTCACTGCAACCTCCGTCTCCTGGGTTCAAGTGATTCTTCAGCATCAGCCTTCTGAGTAGCTGGGATTACAGACATCTGCCACTATGCCCAACTAATTTTTGTTGGGGTTTCACCACGTTGGCCAGGCTGGTCTCGAACTCCTGACCACAGGTGATCCACACTTCTTGGCTTCCAAAAATGCTGGGATTACAGGTGTGAGCCACTGTGCTCGGCCTTCCTAGAGCATTTTTATTTCAGAAAATAGTTTCGGTTTATTTTCATTGGTGATATAATGATTAATCCTTAAAGCCTTCTGGTAAGTTCCTTTCTGGTTATTATAATTTTAGGGGTGCAGAGCTAAGAGTGTGGGGGTAGGGAGTCTGAGAACTAGACGATATCCAAGCAAACTGGGATTTCTTAATTGGGTGGGATGGGGGGCAGTGGCAGAGGTGGCCGTGGGTCTGGCTGTATAATCCTTCATGTGACTGGGTGGGACGGGGGGCGGTGGCAGAGATGGCCATGGGTCTGACTATATACTCCTTCACGTGATTGGGTGGGATGGGGGAAGGTGGCAGAGGTGGCCATCGGTCTGGCTGTATAATCCTTCACATGGGTCACGATCCTTTGCCAGCCCATTCCTGTGTGATGATGGATATGGGTGGGGGTGAATGACTTCCCAATATAATTTCTATCCATTTCATTTCCTTTGCAGAGGGAAGAGAGAAGCCCCTCCCATTCGCTTCTACTGGGGCTTGTTAAGCCATCGCCTTGGGGGCCGGCTGATCAGCGGCAGCCAGCAGCCGGCGGCTTCAGCAGGCAGGAACAAGGACAGCCTGTGGCTACTGCAGCCCCACTGCCCGGCCAAGCTTCATGAGGGGGGAGAGTGCCTTGGGAGGAATATAAAGGCAAATCATGTTAGCATCACAGAGCCCACTTAATTCCGTATGGGTTGGTATTTGGGGAAGAAATCGAGGACAAATTTGTGTTGGATCCTATAGCTGGGCAGTGACCAGTATGCATGGCAAGGTCTTAAAGTCAGTGACTTTTTCAGGGTGATTTTTTTTTTTCTGTCCCTGAGTCAGTGGAATGGAATGGAAATACCATGTCTAGCTACTTTAGGGAGCACAGAAGAAGACAGCCTCCCCTAAGCTAGCACTGCTTGTGGAATATGTGGTCCTTAGACATTAAAATGAAGTCCTTTGTCACCAACTGTAGAGCCCCCCAAAACACCCTCATTTGGTGTTTTTGTTCCATTTTAAACCATGGATTGCATCTGCTCCCTGCAGTACTGATGTGAGGTTTTTCTGTGTTGGATCAAAACCAAATGCTCTTTTATGTCAACTTAAGGAAGGAAACTGGCAAATGCATGAGGTCAGACTCCATGGTGCACTTCCATTCCAGGGGCTGTATGAGAGTAAAAAAATGTGCTTCATGTCCCAACCAAGAGTATTCTCTGTCTGAGGACTGTTGCCCAAGTGTGAAGTAGGAGACTTGTGCAATTCAAAGGCACCTATGTGATGCTCATGCAGAGCCCTTTTCTCAGCCAGGCACGACAGGTATGGAGCCGGCCCTGGGAAGTGGCATCTAGAATGACAACCCCTGGCACAGGGCTAAGGAGCTTTAGGAGTGATGAAATCTCATTGTACCACTGCAAACAGAAGCTGCATCCCTGCCTGGGAAGGATTAGGTCACCTCCCAGGCAGGAGCAAACATTTGGTGGAAAGGACTAGGAGGTTGGCTGCTTGCTCTTCTCTTTCAGCAGTGACATCTCCACCCTGCCTGTCCCGCCTCTCCAGAAAGGTGGGTCTGGGTACTAAAGCTCAAGTGGACTGCAGGCCCCCAAAGCTTCTCCCCATGCCATCTCCCCATTGGCTTGGTCCAGTGGTGGCTGCCCCTTGGGTACCAGGGGCTCCTAGTTCTACAATGAGAAGCTGCAAGGTACAGCTGTAAGTTTTGTCCTCATGCTCACCCCCTTATGCTGTCTCCTCCAGTAATGCATGTGGTTTGGTCTCTACAGGACTCCCAGAGGCCCATGGACTGGAGCTATTGACGTCCTGCAGATGGGAGCCACTCTCTCGCTGTGATCACCAAGGTACCCAGGGCCTCCGGAGGCCACAAAGAATGGATAATTGCAACCCACAGGTCTCCTTCAGATTTCCTCCAAGCCCTTCTGGTCAGTGAATGCTCTATGGCAAGTCTGGGGTTTGGTCTTTACTTCTGGTGCCAATTAATTTCATCTCCCTTTTCTCTTTGGTCTGTGGAATTACTCTGCACTCTTTGCAATGATGTTTAGTAATTCTCATCGACTGTGGAGCAGCCTGCTGGGACCCTGCCAGCTGGTCTTAACAAGCCCACTTACTGCAGGATTCCCACTGCTTTCCTGGGCTAGGAATTCCTTAACCAAAGGCAAGTTTCCAAGGAGATCCTTGAGAAGGTGCCTCATTATTAATATTTTGATGTTGAAAGTGTTCATTGTGCAAGTTGCTTGCAAGGTGGGCCAGTATGTTTTGGAAGAACAGGGTGGGCCTTGAGCAAACTGGGGGGCAGAGTGGGATTGGGACTCCACTCCCTCCACCTTTGTCCTTCTCTCTTCTTCTCGCTCACCCTCAGAACCCCCGGGCCCCCTTCCTGGCTGCAGCCCCTCATGTCTTCTCCATGTGTTGACACTGAAAGCTGTCTTGTGCTAATTGCTGACTAGGCATAAATGCATGGCAATTGTTGGCTTGTTTCTTCTCCTGGATAACTTTTTCCTGTTTTTCATATTAGACAGAGCCTTTATGTCTTTTTTTTTTTTTTTTTTTGAGACGGAGTCTCGCTCTGTCGCCCAGGCTGGAGTGCAGTGGCGCAATCTCGGCTCACTGCAAGCTCCGCCTCCCAGGTTCACGCCATTCTCCTGCCTCAGCCTCTCCGAGTAGCTGGGACTACAGGCGCCCACCACCACGCCCGGCTAATTTTTTGTATTTGTAGTAGAGACGGGGTTTCACCGTGGTCTCGATCTCTTGACCTAGTGATCCGCCCACCTTGGCCTCCCAAAGTGCTGGGATTACAAGCGTGAGCCACCGCGCCTGGCCCCGAGCCTTTGTGTCTTAACAAGAGGAGGGTGCACTCACATGAGGTTTTGGGTGCACCAGTTGGGTGGGTTCTGAACTTCTGGCCCCCTTCAAAGTCTCAAAGTCTGGTTGACCATGTGTGTTGCGCTAAGTTGTGCCCAGCCCTGGTACTGGCTCCAAGGAGTGGCATCAAGCTGTGTGGTGAAGACGGGCAGTGACCCCTCCAGCCCCCGCTGCTCGAGCTGCAGCTGCAGAGTGTGCAAGGGGAGAGTCTCCGGATGCCACGGGGCTCCATGGGTGTATTCAGAAAGATGAAGCACCCTGTGTGATGCACCTGCACCCAGGCTGATGGGGACACCTGCAAGGACAGACTGGGGCATTAAATAGGTGGAGGGAGATTTGCTTTAGAAAACACACACTAGGAAAGTGGAATTTGCCATCAGGCAGGCTAAGGGGTGGTCTGCTTACTACACTTGGAGTCTATTGCCCAAGAGCTGATGAAACAGTTCAGGAAATAAACCAGTCAAATAAATTAAGAAGAATGATGCTTACAAACATATTATGGGGTTTGATCTTGACAACGATTCGTTGATGTCTTCCCAGATTCCCCAGACAGGGGGTCAGAACTACCAGGGGGAAAGACCATGCTTCTTTGGAGAGATCGAGTGGTATTCTCTAGGTCTGGAGCAGCCCTGTCCAGGGAACGCCATACTGGGAATGTTTTTCATCTGTGCTGTCCAAGACGGTAGCTGAGCATGCAGTGTGGTTAGTGCAATGAAAGAACTGAATATTTGATTTCATTCACTTTTAATGAATTTAAATTTAAATCTGAATGCCCACATGTGGCTGGTGGCTACATGGTGGGCAGTGCTGTCTAGGCCAGTGTGCAGAGGTGGTAGCTGGGGAGGAGCATTGGAGGGAAATGGAGACATGACCCTGGAGAGGCGGTGGGAACAGATCGAGAGGGCCTTGTAAGGTGTGTGGGCAACTCGAGACTTGTCCCTGGAGATGACAGGAAGCCACTGAAGGGTCTAAGCAGATGAATGAGTACTCAGATTGATAGTTTAAAAGACATGGCCGGGTGCGGTGGCTCACCCTGTAATCCCAGCACTTTGGGAGGCCGAGGCGTGTGGATCACGAGGTCAGGAGTTCGAGACCAGCCTGGCCAACATGGTGAAACCCCATCTCTGCTAAAAATACAAAAATTAGTCAGGCGTGGTGGTGGGTGCCTGTAATCCAGCTACTTGGGAGGCTGAGGCAAGAGAATTGCTTGAAATCAGAAGGTGGAGGTTGCAGTGAGCTGAGATTATGCCACTGCACTCCAGCCTGGGCCAAAGAGCGGAACTCCATCTCAAAGAAAAAAAAAAAAAGCAAAAAACAAAAACAAAACAAAACAAAAAAAACAAACCTCCAACTCCCCACCCCAACCTGGAGTCCAAGTAGAGAAAGAATGGGGATAGGAGGGCAGCCAGAGAAGGCTGTCATGCATGGAAACATCCATCCATCTACATGCACACCCACACACATGTGTATGCCAATTGGTACAGAATTGTAGGGAATACGTATTGCCAGGAGCCGTGCCAAGCACTCTGCATGCCAGAAAATCGCACCACCAGCTCTGGGAAAATATTCTGAAGGGAAAGTTGTAGGGGTTTGTGGCCGAGCTATTGATTGGTGACAGAGGCAGACAGAGGCACAGAGAGAGACTGAAGATGCCTCTAATGCCTGAAGATGCCTCGAATGCCTGGCTTGCAGTTCTGGGGAGCATCCCTCAGAGAGAGGGGGAGGCCATGGAGAGAAGCAGGTTGGACTACACTGAGTCTGGGTTTCACACCCCGACCCCTGCCACCTTAAGTAAACCTAAGGAGCCCACCCGCCTTGAGGAGACCCCACCCCCAGGTTCCGTATCTCCACCTGGGGACGGGAGGGCAGGCTTCCCAGAACAGGGGGAGGCTGACCGTGGACAGAGGCCATAACGGCTGGCAGAGGTGTTTCTTCCTGCCCAGAAGGAGTGCTCCTCTGCCCTTGGCATTAGAGAGGAGACGCTGTAAGCAAAGTAGAGACGCTGTAAGCAAAGTGGTCGCTCTGCTCAGAGTGATGCTGAGTGGTGGTTCTTGCAGAGGCCACACTGAGAAGCAGAAACAGTGCCAGCCACACTCACGGCCCCTGAGAAAGGTGGTGTTAGCAGCACAGAGGGGAGATCAAGGAGCTCCTGTGGGAGCATGTTCCAAAAAACAGTGTGTCAAGTTTCTAACTCATGAGGTTGCCATTTTATTTATTCACTTATTTTGTTTATTCAGACAAGGTCTTTCTCTGTCGCCCAGGCTGGAGTGAAGTGGCATGATCTTGGCTTAATGCAACCTCTGTCTCCCAGGTTCAAGAGATTCTCAGTCTCAGCCTCCTGAGTAGGAAGGATTACAAACGTGAACCAACACACTCGGCTATTTTTTGTATTTTTAGTAGAGACAAGGTTTTGCCGTGTTGGCCAGGCTGGTCTCGAACTCTCGACCTCAAGTGATCCGCCTGCTATGACCTCTCAAAGTGCTAAGATTATAGGCGTGAACCACTGCTCTCAGCTGCCATTTATTTTATATATTATTTTTTTAAAAAGTATTTTCCTGCTTAAAAAAATGCATGTCAGTTGAACTAAATCAGTTCTGTCTGAGTTTATCCTTCTTTATCAATTCTGAAGAAATAGTCATGAGCTGGTAAGGATGTTCCTCATGGCATGGCTTATCTCAATACATGGCATTTATTCGGGCAAACACACAATGCTACAACTCTGCACCCTTTAAATGCCATGAAAAGAAAATATTTAAGGGCTTGAAAGTTATTCAGATTACGTGTATAACTGAAAAAAGACATGCAGAGTATAATTGTGTTTTTGTTTTAAAAAACCAAAAAAATACTCATGGAAAAAATTAGAATAACATACCAAAAATTGTGATTATTCTGGAAAGAAGAATTAGAATTATAGATGTCTTAGAATTTTCTTTCTTCATTTTTATGAATTTCCTACCAAAAATGTGTATTACTGTGAAATGAGAAAAAACAAAACAAAACATGTTTTTGTTTTTTGAAGGGCAAGCCGGAAGGAGGCTGCGGTGGAGGCCGGGCGGTGGGGAGGGTTCTGCCCTGGAATTTGGCTGCATCTGGCGAAGCTCACTGTCTTGGAGTTTTTTTTTTTTTTTTTTTCATGTGAAAACACAGGAAGGCTGTTTTCAGCGGATCTTTTGTCCTCAATCCAAAAAGTGTTTTTCTCCTCTAAGAAAGCAAAATGCAGGTTCTGCCTGGTCCCCAGTGTGGAGCTGGCCCAGCGTGGAGGGCTTAACTGGACTGAACTGCTGTGAGCAGCCGGCCACACCGCAACTCCCGCTCACTCAGCCAAGAGAGGCTATGGGGACCCAAGCCTGGCTTGGGGAGAGACTGTCTGATGTGGCTATACAGAGCCCAGGGCCCTGCTGGTGGCAGTGACATGGCTGAAATAGGGTTGCCATTCAATTAGGTCACAGGATTCTGCCCCCAGGGGTCCTGACTCTGTCAGAAGAGTCCACTGGAGTGTGACGAGGGATGCCTGTCATCAGGACCCAGCCTGGGCAGGGCCTTCTGTCAATGCCGCTCATAAGCAGAGCAAACACTGGGCCACAGAGCTGGGACCTCATGAGTGGGACAGGCAAGACAGGTAAATTTTTTGTAATCGAATCCTCACTGTCTTCCGCCACACTGATTTGGCGGTGGGTTGGTTCACAGTCGGAGAAAAAGAAGAATTTTTCAGATGTTCGGATGCTTCTGATAAGCTCTGACTTTCAGGTCGAGGCAGAGAGGTGACTTTGCAAACAGCCAGGCTAGAGCTCCGTGACACCTGTAACCTTTTCCAGAGTCACTTTGGAAGCCTAAGTGACCCCACCAAAGTGGAGCATTGCTCAAACATTCAAACTCACTTTTTGGAACAGCCTTCAAAGCTTGATGCTCATTTGTTCGACTGTTCTTATAAAGGCTGATTTTCTCTTTCTTTGGAAGTAGACAGAAACCATCTGGGGCTGAGAGTGTGATGAAGAATACAAGTGCCAAAGGAGGGGCATGGCCTTTTAGAGCACCCAGGGGGCTGTTCTGAGGGCCAAAAGACTACTGGGTAGGAGACAGAATCTCCATTTGTAGTGGAGGAGGCAGAGGTGTGCAGAAATTCAAGGACTTGTCACTTGGGCAGAAGATGACGGAGCCACAGTTCAGAGCCAGTGCTGTGACTCTTAACTGCTCTTCAGTTCTGCTTGGAAGGGGAGGGAAGCCTGACAGATCCCATAGATGGCCCTCTGTTGGGGATGGCGTGCAGCGACGGGGTAGATGGGTTCTAGTCAGTCCCAGGGCGAATGCTGTTCCTGTCCTGTGCTCCAGGCTGATTTTGGGTATGTGGGGGCCTTTCTAAATCATAGTACTCAGGAATGATCCGAACAGCTGTTTCCAAATGTCTAGATGCGTGAAGATAAATCATATGCGGACTAACTTTTTTGTGTCTCATCCGAAAGTTCTAGTATTACTTTCCAGCTATTGTTTCCCATTTTGTGCTGAGACCACATCTTCTTCTGGGTTGGGAGATTTATATTTTCCTTCCAATAAGACAGCCCACCATTTAAAACCAGGCCTATGTGGATGCAATGTGAGCATAATCCATTTAGCACCTCCTTCCCCAGGGCTCTGTCCCCTCAAAGGGGACCAGTGGCTCCCGTATCCACCTAGAAGTTAGGCTGTTGTTTTTCTGCCTTTTATGACTTACTTAGACTTTATCTTTAATATATATTCAGATGTTGATCTTTTTATGAGTTCAAAAAGGGCTTTTACCTTCTGGAGCTCCATTCATAAGGTTGCAGTAAGCTAAATGCATGCTTCATGGCAGCAGATAGGATTTTAAGTCCTTTTTAAAGTATTTTAAAATCTTTGCTGTAGTAAATAGGTGGTGATTGTTACTATTTCTTTCTAGGAATTCTCTATTTCTTCTAGAATTAGAAGGCTTAAGAATTTTGTGTCCAAGTTTTCATAGTATTTCTTTTCTTCCCCTCTTTCTCTCTGTCTCTTGTTAGAAGGGACCCGTAAGAAAAACATAAAAAGGTTGGGACTGGTGCACACCGTTGCAAGGCTGTTAGGAAGAATAGGGCAGTTGTGCCCTGTTCCGAGGGGCAGTAAGGCAGTTTGGGGCCAGCTGTTGGCAGCATGAGGCTTATCCATGGCCCCGATCTTGCTGTGGGCAAGGAAGTAGTGATGCCAGGCATTTCTTTCTGTTTGGTAGAAAAATGGAATGTTAGTATCATATCAGTTAGCCAAATTAGGGTGCAGGAACACAATCATTACATCTAAGAGTATTCCTTTTGTGTTTAGAACCACTGCATTATCCCCAAACCCCAGATGTATATTTGACTGGAAAGCACCTTTTCTTGAGCTGTGGAAGTCGTGAAGCATTGACCTGCAGAGTTCCTGACCGCGCCAGGTTCTGGTCATGGGTGACATTGGATGTGTGCTGAAAATGACTCCCTGTGGCTGGTGCTGTAGCAACAAGTCCACAAGCTTCCTGCTCATCTCTTCTCTGACTATCCATGGGCTTCCTGCCGGGCTCTGTTAACATCCCCTTCTCTTCTGCCTCCCACTTATTCCCTCAACCCAGAGTTGTGCAGAAAGCTGTTCTTTCTTGTTTTAATATTTTAAAAAAGAAAGCAGTGGCATTGTCTAAGGCAGAGATTGTTGGCTGATTTAGTCATGCTAGGAATCAAACCTTTCTTAAAAAGCTGCCTTCTCTGCATGGTGGGTTTTAGATACTTGGGCCAACAAAGCTGGCGTTGTTTTGAGAGGGTTAACTAAGATTAATGAGGAAAGAAACGTGAAGCCATAAAGGATCAGCGTTTCCAATCAATGATGGAATAAATTTAATGTGTATTCCATCTGCAGTTTCCTTGGCACAAATGTCCAGATGCCAATTCCAAAAGGTTTTGCCTTTTTATGCTTCTAAATAACCTACTAAGACAAGAACAGTGTGTACTTCAAGTGTAATAGTGCTTTATTTAAGGTTTGTACTGCAGTCAATGTATTGATCAAGAGGAATTTGTAGAATACAGAGGCGTGTTTTAATAAGAGCTGGATAGAGTACCACAAACCTTGCTATTCCCAGGACTTTAACAATTGTGAATTGCAGTTTCAGCATCTTATTTGGGAGAGGAAGGAAAAGGAAAAAAATAATTAATTGTGATAGAGTAATGGGGACCACGAAATGGGGGCTCTAATCCCCACCAAATGCATGGGTAATGAAATCATGAGATTCTCTGTAGGTGTTCTGAAATAACTCTCAGAAAGCAGCTCTGTGCATGAGCTTTCTAGAGACTGTGTATTTAAGCTGTGTGTAATTCCTTTTTCAGGTGGGGAGTGGCGTGAGGCCTTGGTCCGTTTCATTGCTGACATTAGCCCTGCACCAGCGGGAGAATGTTTCTTCCTTTAATCACCCCAAGATTAGCCTGCAGTTGCCTCTTTCTGTTGGATATTTGAATAACAAGCTTGATGAAGCCACTTAACTCCCTCCAATTACAGGTGCCAAGTGGGGGTACAAAAAAGAGAGGCCTTTTACATGTGTGAATGATTTCACAGTCCAGTGTCATAATCAGATTCTAGAAATTGAACTTGCAGAAAGTTTGTGCTAGCCTTGTGGATTTTCATTTCAGATGTTGTCAACTCAAGGGCATTTGGACCAATCAATATCTGTCTGTCTTCTCACACATAGAAAGTTGGCTATTAGAAAAGAGAGGCTTACAGCAGGGCTCAGCCAATACCATTAGCCCTAGCCTAAGGGCAGTTCTGTCCATGTGCCCGGGTAGGCACCTGCCCCCTCCCCTCCCCCACCATTAGGGAGGCCACTTGGGATGTCATTTGGACAGAGCGGGCAAAGAGCACTTCTTTATTCTCTCTCTTTTTTACACCCAGACTCCCCCAAAATCAATAAATCTGTTCTTTGCTTATTTTCAGAACTTTACTTCAATATAAGCAAGGACTTTCCTTCCAGCAACAAACTCAAGTAACACCATGTCAGGCTTATGTGTGTGTGTGTTTTCTTTCTCTGTTCCAATTTGAAAAATAATTGGAAATAATATCTGATTGATGTTCTCTCTCTCTCTCTCTCTCTTTTTAGCTAAAGATTTCCTAGATGAAAGACCTTGATCCACTGCCTTTCATGATTCAGCACTGGATATTCTGTTCCATGCAGCCTTCTATTGGAATAATTTTGTGAAATGAAGGCAACAAAGTATTGTTTTCTTAATCAAAGAGAACTTCATAAAGATTGTGCTCATTGACTGCTAATTTGTCCTGCATTGTTACAGATGCTTTTCTTATGATTTTTGTTTTGCACTGAACAGCTCCCTGGCTGAGAGAAAACCCCGAAGCAGTTAAGACACCAGGAAAGGAAGACTTGAAAATTGGTTAGTGAAGATTCTGAGTATTTCTTGGTGCGTCTCGGAATTTTGTTTCTTTTTTATGGTGATATTTCTTTCTCTCTGTATGTTTCTGTCTCTCTGTCTCTATCTGCATCTCTGCCTCTTGTTAGAAGGGACTAATTAGAATGGCACAAACAAGTTAGAATTGGAGATCATCGTTGCAAAGGCCCTTAGGAAGAGGGGGGCAGTTGTGGTCCATTCTGAGGGCTATCAAGGCGGTTTCCAGCTTGCTCTTGGCATGAAGAGGAATAACCAGGGCCACTTTAATGCCATGGGCAGGGAAAGCATGATGCAAAGCCTTTGGAGGGGCCACCGGATAACCACAGGAGAGCACCAGAACCCAGGGAGGGAGCAGAGGTTGAGGAAGCCTGGTGCCCCAGTGACAAAGCAGTATCCCCGACAAAAGGAAGACTCAATCTTGGAAACAGAAACATGAAGTGAATGTTTAATACCATGGTCCAAGAAGATGGCATTTTCTGTGACTGGAACAATGCAGAATTAATGTGTATCTGCAAGAAATATCATTAAGATTAAGTATTCTTTAGAGAGATTGTTGAATCGGGGAATTCAAGAGTGTTTGTTGGCTTGAGCCAGCCCTCCGCTACCTGACCCATCTGCAGGCAGAAAGGGCATCCTCCAAGGTAAAGACATCTGCTGGAAGACAAAAGTAAAGATGTGAATTTTCTTTCATTTTCCTGAGAGAGCACCATACTTTCAGTTCTCTCTTTTAATGCGATTCTGGATTGCTTTTTCCCTGACAGTTGCTGTAGAGATAGCATAGGCTTGCTGCTTGGCACAGAAGTACTCTTTATTTCATTGTAATTAGCAAGGGTAATTTTCTGGCATGGCTCCGGAATGGTCCATGAGGGATTTTCATGTCTGAAAGCAGAGGAGAGCTCAAGGTCAGATCCTGAGCTTCAGCAGTGAGGACGAGTTGGAATCCAGAGCTAGAATTGTGATGCTGGAGCACAGGGTGAGGACCAAAGTTTACTCAATTCTCAGGGCCAAAGTCCTAACTGGGCTCCTGCTGATTGTCTCTCCTGGGGTCCTGTTAGGGATGGACCCACAAGATCGCCAGAATGGGGTGGCACCGTCTTGCTATACAAGCTGTTTAGAGGGCTCCATTGAACGGGTTTTCTGTTTTGAATGAAATCATAGATCCTTCATTCAGGGGTTTGCCATGATTACCTTGATCTTATGCTCATCAGCCATCATTGCACTATGTTTTTTGTGTATATGCCCTTCTCTCTTGCCAGATTATGAGAAATGGTGTGTGTGTGTGTGTGTGTGTGTGTGTGTGTGATTTATTTCTGCATCTCCAGTACCTTTCAGGGTACTGTGCAGAAGCATCACTCAAATGCACGAAGCCAAATATGTCTCTGAACACACTGTTTGGTTGAACTGATTGTTTTTTTTTTGATAGTGAGACTTTCTCAATAGAGGAGGCAGAGTGATGATTTATATGCTGATGAAGCTCCTTGTCTTGGCATGGACTCATAACTGACAGAACAGCATGTGGATCTCACCGCTCCTTGGACTTTGAGTGGCGCTACTCTAACACTGAGTTCTGACCTGGATCCCTGTTTGCTTGCCTAGACCTAAGGCGGTGGTGCAGACCTTCCCCCACCCCACATACCATCTCCTTCTGGAATGTGGGTTTGTGGAACTGAGACTGGGTTGGTCACGGTGCCTCATTCTTCTGGTCATGTGACAGGTCTGGACCTGGTCATGTGGCAAAGTCGAATGTAAGTCACATCAAAGCAGGGAGAGTTAAAGCAAATCTTTTCTCTCCTGTTGTGGAGCTGGAATATGAGCCCAGAAGCTTCCAGAAGCCATGGTCCTGCCCTCATAGAGAAGCTCAACTGAGGGAACAAAATCTACCTAGGTGGCAGCGAGCATGGAAGGAGCCTAGCTACATCCAGTTCTCAGATCCTGTTGTCCCCACCCGCCCCCTGTAACTCGCCAGTTTTATCCATCAAGCATCCTCTCCTCTCTCCCAGCTTGTTTGAGTTCTGTTTCTGTCATTGTCACCAAGAGAGCTTTGATGAGTAAGGAATCCCAACATTCCATGGGAGTCTTGGTGGTTCAAATTTTTAAGTGATTCCTCACTTGTTAAAGTCTTGTTCCTGTTAGAGGGCACTTCTGTGGTCCAGAAGGTGGGGAATTCCTATAGGTGATGTGTGGTCTCTCTAAGCAGTTTGACCAGGACTGTTTCATAAAATATTAAAAAAATGGTTCCTTTTAATTATTCATTTTCAAATGTATATGTGTTCTTGGCAAACAAGAGATGATTTGTGTTAATCAGTGATCTTTGAGCAAATTCCTTGCAATACTTTATCTCCATATAAACTTGAAGCTTCTTAATCAAAATAGTACTTGTGTATTTTGTATGGCTTCCTCTTTTATAAGTAAAATGAATGGACTTGGGACCAAAATAGAATTTTTTTTTTCAGAAACTATAGGACTGAAATCTTTTTGTCCAAGGCAGTTGGATCCCACAGTACATTTTCACTGTAACAGACAATGAGGTTGAGTCAATAAATAAATAAATAAAGTCACCAACATGTCCAAAAGCCTCCATTTAAAACTCAAAGCCAGTGGTTTTGGGTTTTACCTTTTCCTTTAAAATTAAATTCCCTGAAACCATATTTTAAAAATGCATTCTGAATGGGAACTGCCAAACTGGGAAACTTTAAGTTTAAAAATAGAACTACATCTGAATTATAGAAATTTGTCTTCTATAACCAGCCATCAGTAACTGTAAGCATGCTTCATAGATCTACATATTTCAGCACTTTTTACATTCTGAAAGAATCTTGCTTAGATACGAAGGTTAACTGGACACCTTTTTCTGCATTCACCTTTAATACTGGATGCCCCCTTTATCTGCACTCCCAAGCTGGGAAGCCCCAGAGTGGGCTCTTGGCCCCTTATGGCCAACTGAAGTTCTCCATCTCTGCAGCCTCCATGATCACCTTAAGAATAGGCTCGCGACCTCCTTTGGGCCACACAGAGTCCTTCTCAGGGTTTGCGCTGGAGCTCTCAGGAGGGATGCTCGCTTTCTCACTGATCAGGAACTCTAAGGACCAAAGCCTGGAGTGATGGAGTGATCTGCTTGCAAGTGAACCAGGCAGGGGGCAGCCGGCCTGGAGGGCGCACATGACCTGGCAGGGCTGAACCTCAGGCTCCGTTGAGGCTGGCTCCTGACTGCCCCTCTGGACTTTCTCAGTTATTTCAGGCCATGGATTATCTTTAGTGCTTAAGCTAGTTTGACTTGTGTTTCTGTCACTCGTAATTCAGAGAATCCTGGTGGCTTCAGTGTGATCAGGAAGACATTGGGAGCCATTTTAGTTTTTACTTAACTTTCCAAAGTTGCTAGACAGGCTGATTATGGGTCTGTGCTAGTCTGGGAACCTGTGTTTGCTCTCTTAAGCCATGGGTCTTAGACTCATTTCCTGTTGCAAACAGGATGCACTGCACATTTTTACTGTGTTTTTGCTGCCCATAAGTAGGAGGCAGATTCAAATGATAGAATTGGAAAGTTTCCAAAAGCACCAGCCATGGTAGGGACCCTGAAGATTGCAAGATAAATAAAAGCATTCAGAACTTGTGATGGGAATGTGAGAGGATTGAGCGTTGAAGTCAGCCTAACAGAGGCTGTCGTTTACCCGGTGAAATCCTCAAGTTACAAACAGCTGCTGTGCAATTGGATGTCACAGTCTTCAGTTAGGCTTGATTTGTCATTTGGTTTATAAATAAGGTTTCATTTTGTCTTTTTTTTTTTTCTGTCTGGCAATGTGGTATCTCTTCCTTGCAGGATTTGGGAAGCTGGGAATATGTGTGACCCACACTAGCTGAGGATGATAGACTTTGACAGTGTCCCCAGCATTTTCATGTTGAAATCTGTTTTATCCTAATTTCCAGTCTTGGTCTTGTCTGTCACAGGCTGGGAAGAAGAGCACCGCCCAGGGAAGGAGCCAATGAGGGACCTTTCCTCCCTGCTTAGTGGGTTGAGGGCTGGGCTTTGGGTTTGAGATGTGGAGAGAAAGAAGCTACATGGAAGAGAAAGGGCAGAGGTACAAGGACGCCCTCCAGCTGGCTACACTTCTGAAACTAAAACGTACAAAACTCAGTGGCTTTTCCTCTACTCCTATGATGGATGTGCAAGGATGCCCTCCAGCTGGCTGCATTTCTGATGCTAAAAATACAAAACTCAGCAGCTTTGCCTGTACTCCTATGATGCCTGCTTTTTAAGAGTGAAGAATGCAGTATGCAGAAGTCCTCCCATTCCCGCCATGCCTGACCTGGTGCATCACAGGCTGCCCAGATGCAGAGGAAGGCTCGGCCATTTCGGCCTTGGCCTGGGCTCTTGGTGGTCCGCTCTGAGGGAACTACATCTAATTACAGAGCGGCGCCATGGGAAGGAAAGGTCTGGGAAAGTGCAAATGGGAGCCCCAGCGCAGAGCACAGCAAAACAATTCTTTGGCTATGACACTGCAAATGCCATGACCACACAACTCAGCCAACTGGTTACCTCTCACAATGGTGCCTGGTACATCCAGAATCTTAATCTGAGTAATGACTAGTTTTTCAGAAAAATATGTTTTATCCTGAGTTCACTGTAGTGTCACATCCATGGTAGGAAACAATGCAGAGAGATCCTGTATCTGCTTTACCCTGGGGTGACATCTTGCATAACCGCAGTATGTATCACAGCCAGGGTATTGAAGCTCATACAGCCCACTGACTGTATTCAGATTTTACATGCACTTTCTTGTGTGTGTGTTTAGTTCTATGCCATTTTGTATATTTGTGTGATCATCATCACAGTCAAATATAGAACAGTTTTGTCACAAGGATCCCACTACACCTAAACATTTAAATTTTAAATGTTTTTGTTGTGATCTTTTCTTTTTCTTTCTTTTTTTTTTTTTTTGAGATGGAGTCTCACTCTGTTGCCCAGGCTGGAGTGCAGTGGCGCAATCTCAGCTCACTGCTGCCTCTGTCTCCAGGCTCAAGAGATTCTCGTGTCTCAGCCTCCTGACTAGCTGGGATTATAGGCATGCACCACCATACCCACATAATTTTTGTATTTTTTAGTAGAGATGGGGTTTCAGGGTTTCACCATGTGGGCTAGGCTGGTCTCGAACTCCTGACCTCAAATGTTCCTCCTGCCTTGACTTCCCAAAGTGCTGGGATTACAGGCGTGAGCCACCACACCTGGCCTGTTGTGATCTTAAGCGTGATTTTTCATTGTTTGGAGCCCAACTTTTTCATGAACTATAATGGGAAAACAGGACCCCAGGTGCCAAGATTTGCTTTCCAGCCCCGCCTCCCCACCCAGGACCCATGTGGGCCACCCATTGTAGCAGGCCTGCCTGTGGATTCCACAGTGAGGCTCTTCAGGAAGGGTGTGGAGAGGATCCCATGTCTGGGAGGAACCGTCCCTTGGATTTCTCTGCGCTGATCTTCCTATCCACTGGCGTTATCTTGAGATAAAACCACGGAGCTCTTCATGTTGAAATGCCAATACCTTTCCCCTCCACCGCCTGTCAGTTGGTTTGGCTGAAGCCTGCTCACATTTACTTAACTTGACATATAGTAATAATGGAATATAATGAAAATTCTTTGCAAACTATTGATTTTTTTCTGCATGCATCCAAATGGTCTGCAGAATGGAGTTATTTTTTAGTTTGCACTATTCTCTGGCCATCCTTTCAGCATAAGGTGTTATAAAAAAAGATCATGGATTTAGTCAGAGATTGTGAAAAATCAGTGCAGCTGTAAGAAGGAAATAGGCATTTCTGTGACAGGCCTTTTTAGAACTCTGTCTTCTAGCTTCTTTCTTTGCACTTGGTAGCCACCCTGGCCTCTCAATCTTGGCTCCCTGTGGGCACCAGCTCTATATGCCCCATCAAAGTGTTTTAACTTTCTGAACCCCAGTTTTTTTGTACATAAACTCATATATATCTTATATGTTGTGATTTTGAAGGTTGAATGCGTTAATATAATAGGCCCTCAGTAAATGCTAGTTTTATTTTCAGCCATTTGTCAATTATTTAGCACTTCCCTTGGACCAGGTATTTGTTGGATGCTAAGTATAGACAAAAATAAAGTAAAAGCTATCTTCACTCTCAAGAGAATCACAGTCTTGTTGGTCCTGCAGTTAGAATTCAGTGCAGTGCTCATCATTTCCCTACAGAGAATCCATGCTTGCTGGGAGCTAGGGAGGGATGAGGTGTCAGGAAAGCCTTCCTAGAGAAGGTCACACTTCACTTTTTGGCTGTTCGTGTAGACTTGGAAGGACCTAGGCTGTGCAGAGAGAAAAGGACATTCAAGTAGAGGGGAATGTGTGAGCAAGGTCCAGAAACAGGAAGGACTGTTGAGTGTTCAGAGACTCTTATGTGGATCAGAGACAGCATGGGAACAGGAAGGTGGAAGGGACACATGGAGAGGTCAGTAGGGCCAGAGCCTGGGACCACGTGACCTACCGAAGCTTCCCTGTCCAAAATAGTGGGCAGAGTTCTGGGTGGCAGAAAGTTGCACAGCTGAGATCAATGTCAAGGCCGATCGGGTTTGGATCCAAGACTGTAGATGTCTTCTGAAATGCGGTTATAAGGTCCTGGAGAGGTCGGAAGCCTTCCTGGTTGTGCCAGGCAGGGAGGATCCCAGCTCCAGACACCAATGACCACCTCCACTCTGCCTCCAACCAGCTCTGGGAACCCTGGGCAAGTCCTTTTGTGAACTAAAGGGATTGGGTTGGTTAGCTTCTAACGTTCTTTCCAGAGCTAAGATTCGTTGATTCTCTATAGTTTTACAATACCACAAAATGAAAAGATCAAGAATAAAGTGACAATAGATGCATTCTGTTGTGAAAATTTTATCCCATCCAAAAAGTTCTATGCACAATGGAATCCCTTCAGGATCTTGAAATCTAGCTACCTTCTTGGCGAAGACAAACTCTATATGATCATAACTTCTTAGATTCATTCAATTCTTAATTAACTTGTCATTAAAGTAGGACTGGGGGCTCACATGAGTGAGAAATCGGAAGAGAAAGTCTCCATTGCATGCCATAAGTGTGGGTTTGTGGCTGGGAATTCCTGGCTCCTGTATTATTTGATCCATTTCTTTCTGGTTGGAAAGGGACATTCTTCAGTTACCAGGTGCACAACAAGGGACTCACTGTTGCGGTGTCCACCTCCCCTGTTTTGGGCATCTCCAACAATCACCCTTGAACTGAACTTTGGCTGGTCTTGGCCCAGGTGAGGGGAGGCACCACTGCAGCCTGTCCTGCGGATGTCCTGTGACTCATCTTCACATGTCCAGGAGGGTGCTTCCCTGACTCAGCTTGGGAAGTCAGTACAGGAGTCTCTGGTTCTCTTCCATCGCTGTCTTGCTGTGGCCTTTGTATCCTCTTCCACTGGGTGTTCGTTTACCTAAGTGCCACTCCTGATAAGACCACGCCTGTACCTTGATGGTTGCCACTAGTCAAATGAGTGATGTCCCAGGCTGCAGAATATATTGAAGAGAGGGAAGACAGAATCCTAAGGAGGGCAAGGGGCCCCTTCAGTGGCCTTCAACATCTACCGTGTCTTTCCAGGCCTGCATGGGCAGGGATGTGTGGCTTGCAGCTGTAGAGAGCAGCCCAGGCAGTCTGGCTCAGCCTAACTGGCATTCATCTCGCTGAGCTGGGATCAGGAGCTCACCCCTCTGCAAGACCCAGAGCAGCTCTCTTCATTGTTGCATGACCAAGCATCTCCTGGTTTGCAAGGACTGCTTTTGGATAGATTATTTCCTCTAATTAGCCTTGTGACATTTGGTGTGTGATCACAAACTGTAAGTCTATTGCAGACTCTGATGCTGTGTTCTCTGTGGAATAGGAGCCCCCCTGCACTAGGTCTGAGATGATGTATCTCTGCACACAGGAGGACTCATGAGGACTGTGGTCACCTAGGAGCTCAGGGACCCACAGAGCCCTGGGTCATTTTGAGCTCTAGCAGATGAGAATCTAATTGCCCAGTGGGGCTTTGTATCATAGATTTGGACCAACATGGGGGTTTACCTGGCTCATTGCACCAGAAGGAGCGTGGAGAATGCAAATTTCCCCAGACAGTTCAGGCTCATGAGGGCAGAGATCTGGCCTCGCACTCCTGCAGCCCCCACTCCCCACCCCATGAGCTCCCATGCCCAGCTCAGCACTAGGCATGTGGAGACGCTCTGCACAGACCACAAACCTGAACCTGACTTACCGCTTTCCACATGTTGATTAGAAACACCGCACATGACACCAACTTCATTCTTTCCAATGGTCATTTGTGTCCCTGCACTCTGCGGCAGGGTAGACAGAGCCCAAGTCACTCAGTGGCAGCCATGGGGTAGCAGCTTTGGAATGAGCTGGATCTACAATAGGACCAGACTCAGAGCCTTGCCACGTGGGGGCTCCCTGACCCATGCAATGCTGAGCCTGCCTCTGGGAAAGCCTGTGGCTGTGCTGTGACTCCTCCCTCTGACTCTCCAGGCCTCCGACCTCTGGCTGCAGCCGCCTCTTGACCTCACACTTGTTCTTTCTATGCAGCTGAATGTGCCCATTCACAGTTTGGGTAGTTTTTTGCATAAACTTTTATTTCTCATTCTAAGAGTAATATATGTGCGTTATAGAAAGCTTACAAATAAAGAGAAACACACATAAAGATTGCTCAGTCATGGGTTTTTCTTTCCATATTTGATCCGTCCTGCTCTGTGGGTGTGTGATCTTTGTTGGTATGTTTGGGAACACCCTCTACGTACCATCTAATGCCCTCCTCAAGTGCTCCTGGCCCCACACCTCAGCTTGTTCTGTGCTAGCACATGGAGGCTTTCCCAGCCTCTGCCTGCTCCTAAGCCTGATCTGCTTTGCCCACGTGCTCACCGCTTGTCCTCCCTGATCATCTCAGCACCCAGGAATCCCCTTGTGAGCATCCATAGCCCTGCTTGTCGCTCATGCTTGCTTCCTAATCACAGACGTGCTGGCCCACAATATTCTCTGACTTTGTCCGAACCTCTGAGGTCGGGAGTCCCTGCTTCTCTTTCTTGGTAAGTTCAGTGGTATCTTACATTGAGCTAAAGAAAGGGCTCCTAAGCTAGATATGTAAGGATCTTAAGAAATAAAAATTTAATTAATATATTCATAAGAAGGCCCATCTTCATTAATAATGGCCAGCTCAGCCCCCACTATCTTTTACGCTCCATCAGTAAAGGTTAATGCCCTTCATGATGTCAGGTCCTGAGAAAGTTGATCATGGTCTTTACTAAACTCGATGTTCCCCAACCTGCCTTGCAGGGGCCCTGGAAACAAACACCAGCATGATTTCGAATGTGTACACACCGGGGCTTACAGCCGAAGGGGCTTCTTGGGCAACCAGCCCAGGTGTTTTGTGTTCTTTATCTCTCCTTCTGCTAAACGTGTGAAGAGGGGCTGGAAGCATACAGGGTGGGTTTTGGGTGTATGTGGCGTTTCTGTGGGGTGACCACTTTTAAAGACCTTTCCGCTCCTGTAGAAAAAGCTGACAAAGAGAACGTGGTTGTCAGTCGTGTTTCAGAGATCAATGTTCCCTCACACGGCGGGGCCAATCCACACCCATATTTTTAATGATCTGACCCAATGTAAATCTGCCAGTTACAAAGATGCTGCCTTAGAATTTTAAAAAACCTAATAAATAATTTGTTATAACTGCAGGGTATCACGTTACCATGTTACTTATTATGGAACTAGGATAATATTTAAATTTCTTATTTACAGCGTTAAAATAAATAGTGATTTGGGCATTTTTGCAAAGCAGGGGACATGCGTTGTCACTCCCTGCCCCCTCCCCGCCGCCTGCATTTCCCAGCCTCAGTGCGCTCGCCCTTCCTGCTGGGTCTGAGTTCTTTTCCCAGCTGCAATTACTCCATTATGCTATTAAAGTTCAGGATGTGCAACATGCCTGACCCCTGAAGGCATTTGACAGTCATTTTTTTTTTTTTTTATCTTGTCTAATACCTGTGGCTCCCTTTCTGTGCTGACATTTCACTGCAAGCATTCTATGGGATCTGCCGGTTAGCTGTCCCTTGAAGGCCACTGGCCTCAGCACCTCTTATGGCCACTCGTCTGGCCCCTGTCAGATCTCCGAGGGGGGTGGCGAGCAACACAGTGAATGAAATATCAAGCGCATCAGATCAAATGGCAGCCTGGCCCCCCAGGTAAGGGCAGACTCACGGTGGAGGGCATTGGATCAGGCCTTCAGGCTTCCCTGGTTCGCACGGGGCTCGGACCCTTGTTCCATCAAGTGCCCCTCGCTTAAGCCCCACTAATTGGGTAGGATTGCTGCCGTCTGATGAGTCATAATTAGGACGAGGCGGCTCCGGTAGGAGCCTTCTTATCCGGCAAAGGGTCAGGGACTAATGACTAGCAGAAGGTAACGGTTTTGTTGATGCCTGTAGTCTCTGTTGGAAAAAAAATTCCAGCCCTGCTGCATTTCTTCCGGCGGCAGGCACTGAATCTTCTCTCATTTGATTCAGTGACCTCTCAAGTGCATCCTCGCCCCCAGGGCTCTGGGCCGTCCGGCAACTGTGAAGCCCCTTGGGTTGATAATCTTCTCCCACACTTGCCCTTAACACCAGACGCACCACCATTAGCCGCAGCTGCACGGGCGCTCATTAGAGGCGATCGATAGGAGTGAGATCAAGAATGCCGCTGCCCCCACTCTCCGGGTCCTGCAGATTTGCAGGCGTTCCCGCGCAACGCCTTCCTGCCAGCCACGCAAAACAGGGGCTTCTTAACACACAAAAGGGGAAAATGAGAAAGGACAAGGAGAAAGTACATATTTACCTTCCTGCTCTCAGGGTGTTGTTGACTGTCCAGAGGAAATTTTATTTTCACCGTGATGTGAAAATCGCTAGTCTTTGCCTTCTGTTGCTCCTTGAGTCAGACAGGCCAACATAAAAATGTTTCTTAATGAAAGAATCACCAGCTCTTCCTACAGAGACAGGGAAAATGTTGTTGTTGTTGTAGCGAGCTGGGCTGGGGGAGCTGCGATGAGTGCCGGGGTCCCTAGTTGCGCCGGAAGGTGTTGCCGGAGAGCCTGATCACTCCCGCCCTCCTTCCTTCCAAGTTGGGGAACTTGGGCCCCAGTGGACACTGGAAGCAGTAATGGTCTCAGTGGCAGAGGCTGGAGTCAGCCCTCCTGCTCAGACCCCACAGGTCAGCTCCTTTAGGAGAGCTGGGCCACGTTGCCCACGGGGCCCTTCTTCCCCTGTGCTGGGCTGGGTGGGCTCAGGACCCTCCTGGGGCTGAGGAGCAGCAGCCTCTCTTACATATTGGGGGCAGCAGCGGGTGGCGAGGCACTTCCTCTCCCCCCAACCCGGCCCCTCCTCCTCATTCTTAGGTGGGTTTGGGCACTGGTGCCTTTGGTGGGCTCATGGTTGCCATATCTCCCCATCCTTACTACCAAGCTTCCCATGGAAAGGACTAGAGACATGAGAAAGTCGTGAAAACCCAAAGTTGGAGCTGCACCCTACAGTAGCATCCCCAGAACAGGAAACTCAGGACTGACCCTAACCATGTCTTCCCATCAAAGAAGGAAAATGCATTTGAGAACTCTCTAGGAAAGACCCCATAGACCTGCAGTGTTGTTCCCCAGCTAGAAGGGCTGGGTTGGGGACCGAGGTGGCAGGAGGGCACATCTGGACCCTGCCAGCAGCCATACCTTGCAGAGAAAGGAAACTCTGCTCCCAGAAGTGTGGAGAGACACTCTCAGACAGGGGAGAGCACCTCCACAGAAGGGCCCTGGCCCTGCTTCCTCCACAGCCGCTCTGCTAGGCAATCAATCTCATAGAGCAAGTGCAGAGCTCTCAACTTTTCCTATATCCTTTAGTCTCTGCCTGAAATATTGATCTAGTTACAGAAACCATGATAACTCAAAAACCAGGCAAAAGAATTCTTTCTTTATAAAGATAAGCAAAGAATGGTGACTTATGACAAGACAATCCAAAGTTTTAAGGACTCAGAACAAATGTCTCTCTGTGAAATGAGGTAGCAGCAAGAAATAGAAAATTCTAGAAAGTTCCTCTTTTCTATTTGTCACAAAATTTAAGGTGACACTGCATCTATGAAATCAGAACTGGGGTTTTTTTTTTTTTTCAGGGGAAAAAGCAAGACCCTCAAAGGCTATTTACAAATAATTAATAAATTTAAACTGCAAAGTGGGCAGTTAATTGTAGGCAATTGATTCATTGACATAGAAGATAAACCTGAGAATATAGAGAAGCTCAGAGAAAAGGGACAAATAAATAAAATGATAAAAAAAATTAAGCAGGAGACCTGGAAGGTCAAGAGATCCAATATATGTATAATGGGAATTCCTGAAGAAGAGAGTACAGTGCATGGAGAAACCAATATTATCTCTGAGGAATAAAAAGGGCTTTATGAGTACCAAACACAATCAATGGAACTTGAATTTTAATATTGAAAAGAAATATGCATGTAGGCTAAAAAAAATCAACCTAAAAAGAAGTAAAACTCAAACTGTTATGAGTTTCTTCTACCTACAAAAAGACCAAATCCATTTTCACTTTTATTGGAACACAGAGCTCATATTCTGTTCTGCTTGAGATTATGAATGGTTTTGTTTACTTTGTTATTTACCTTGAACATTGTACCTGAAAAAAAATTCAATTCCAATATTCCCCCATCTCCCGCGATCATCTGTACCTTGAGACAAATTGGAGAGTGGGTAGATTTTTCTGCAATAATAAAGACTAGACAACAATGAATAAGTGTTTACAGAGTTTTTTTTAGAACGATATTTTGATGCAATCTTCTCTACCCTGACAATGTGCCATTTTTAGGTAGCATCCAGTTAGTCTGCAAACTCCATAAGGTAAGGATTGCAAAGATTTGTGCTATCTCATTAATTCTCTCTTCTTTGGATCTAACAAGGTGCCAGACACATGCAAGCTGCACATTATGTATATGTTGATTAGAATTGGCTACAGCAAAGGACATTCTCAGATATGCAAAGAACCCCAAAAATATAACACTCGTGTACCCTTCTTTAAAAATTTATTGAAGACACCCTGCAGCCAGCTATGGAAGGATGGGGAAGTCATAGCATAAAAAAAAAGAGGTAAACAGCAAAACCAGCAAAGTATGTAGAGTTGAAGTAACTGTAGCTTATATAATTAAAAAGCAACCCAAGTACAAAATATAATTATTAAGAGCTAAATGCTTAAATTATGCAAATAATTAAGTATTAATTATCTACTCTAGCTATTAGATAATAAAAACAAAAGTTGGCAAATGAGATAGGGAAATAAAAAGTAAATGTGCATTCAACTTTCGTTTTCCTTGGGAAGAGACATTGGGTAATATCACAGTGTTAATGGTAACTAGAAAAAAATGTGGTTATAAAAAGGGATGTAAAAATAACCACACGTGGAATAAAAACAGGAGTTACTCTTTGAAAATTACCAAAAGAAAAAAGAGCTAAGGAAACAATTCTTTAGTAAAAGATGAATAAAGGGAAGCAACAAGAACGTATTTAAAAATAAGGCACAATAGAAGTAAGTCCAGTGATAAATGTGAAGAGGCCAAATTCCTCAAATGACAGACTTGCAGGCTTGATTGAAAAGCAGAGTTGAATTAAAGTCTGTTGACAAAAGATGCATATAAAATAAAAAGACATGGAAAGATTGGAAAATAGGGGTTGGACAAAGACATGTCAAGTAAATACAAGTAACTGAAAAGTAAAAGCAATATCAAATTAAGAGTTAAAACAGTTTCAATGATTTTCAGATAGACAAAAAGCAAAATGCACCATGAATATATATATGAATAATAAACCCCTATGTGTGAAATATAATTACAGGAATATATAAAGTAAAAATAAAAATATAAGAAGAAATTGACAAAAACATGATTAACCCAGTAATTTCCATATGCCACAGTCAGTATAGGACAAGATGAATTAACAAAATTAAATAGATAAAAAACTGAACAACATACAATAAATAGAGCAGATTTGTGTTTAATAAGGGGTAGTGAACTTTGTACCATCCAAAGAATGGGGATAATATCCATAATATGTTTGTAAAAATTGATGATCAAAATGTCTTAATTACAAAGAAAAACATAATGAAATCTCTTAAGTAACAAACTGTACAGACCATATTTGTAGCTACAAAATGGACACAAATTTTAGTAACAAAAATGTACCACCAACTGTAATACACTTAAAAATTAAAACAATACTCCCCCAGTATTAGATTAAATAAAGTCTCTAATTCAAGGCTACTTAAAAAACAAAGACATATAAAATTTAAAGATGAAGCCCAAAGTCATTTCAGAGTCAAACACATCAGATTAAATATATTTGTTAATAAATAAGAATAAACAACAATAAAAACCTCTAATAACCACTTATTTTTATTGTTTTAGAAAATCCAAGATATTAAGTTCAAGGATGTTTGAAAAATAATAAAGACTACAAACGAGAAGTTTATGAGCCAAAACATGGAAAAAGTAAACTTGATAAATTCAAGAACTTTAAAATCAAATATACCTTAAAAAGTTTAACCAATGAAAGATCTATTTGGGAAAAAAAGAAACAAACTGTAAATATGGAGAAATGAGGAATTTAATAACCATGACTGAGGAAATAAAGGAAAAGAAGAGAATAGAATTAATAAAACTATAAATAATGGTGATAAAAACTATAAAGAAATGCTATATATTAAAACTTAGTAGTAATAAACTTCAATGAAATTGAACATTTTTCTGAAGGAAATGTAAATTTTCATGTATTTCTACAGGGTAATAACCATGGAGAAAAATTTCAAAAGTTGTCTTAGGTTTAATAGTTATAGTTTTGCAATACTTTCATATTAATCTCTTGTGTCAGTCCCTCTATGTTCAGTATTTTGGTCTTCCAGATCAATTTTAGAATCCTTCAGAGTTTGGAAGTGAGGGATTTCTCTTGTAAGAACTTATAATTACCCTGCTATATGAATGACCGCAAAGCACAGGGAGAGAATGCTTCCTGGTGCACTTCACAGAACGATCTGAGGCTTGGATCTAAAATTTGAAAAAGTGTAAGAAAACTCCAGAGCCAGCTCCCTGGAGGATGAAGTAAGAGTAGTGGGTGGCACTGGCTCCTGGTGAGATGTGTCCATAGTTGTTGAATCAAAAACCAAAAAGTCCTAAATAATATATAGCAAATAGCAAGTAGAAAACAACATTTTCATATACCATATAGGTCTATTCTAGGAATATAATAGTGTTTTAATATTCAGAAATCTATTAATAAAATATATCACATCCATAGATTAAAAGAAGAAAAACCTCAATAGATTCCCAGAAGGCATCTGAGAAAATTCAACATCAATTTCTGATAAAAACTTAATAAGTTAGGAATAGGAGAACAGTTCCTTGACATAGAAAAAAACAACAACAATAGAAAATCAGCAGCTACATTGCATTTAATGAAGTTCCTCCAAAGGCTCTGCAGTTAATATCAAGATCGGGGTAAGGATGCTATGATCACCATCATTACGATCATCGTTCTGAAAGTTCTAGCAAGTGTGATAAGACAGGAAGGAGAAATAAAATTAAGGAATAGATAAAAAAAACTGCACCTATATCTAGAAATTCTAAGAGAAGATTTTAAAGAAGTAGTTAACAGTTTCTTTTTAAAGAAAAGTAGCATGCACAAATAAAAAATTTTCTTATCTTCCATTAATAATTAGCTGGAAAATGAGAAGATAAAAGATTTTCAATCCACAAGATCAATGTAGGACATTAAATTCTAGGAGTAAACCTAGTGAGATATACCAGGGACCCATGTGAAGAAAAGAACAGCAGGTCTTGAGAGTTGTCAAGGAAGTATCGAACAGAGACATAGCCCTTGGTTCTGAATAATGCACAGAGGTCAAATATGCACAGTGTAACCTGTATTAGGGCAATTCCAATCACAATTCAAATTTGGGATTGACTTCAGCCTGTTCTAGAAGAATAGCAAAAATGTTGATTCCTAACGGAGGAGAACAGTGGAGAGGACAAGGAAATCTCATTTTTTCTGGGCTTTGCAGATATTGCTTTTTTTTTTTTTTTTTTTTTTTTTTTTTTTTTTTTAACAAATGGAAGGTTTGTGGCCACTCTGCATGGAGCAAGTCTATTGGTGCCATTTTTTTCCAACAGCATGTGCTCGCTTCCTATTTCTGTGTTACATTTTGGTGATGCTTGCAGTATTTCAAACTTTTTCATTGCTATTAAATCTGTTATGATGACTCATGATCAGTGATCTTTAATGAAACTCTTATAATTATTCTGGGATGTCATGAACTGCACCCATGTAAAGCAATGAACTTAATTGATAAATGTTGTATGTGTTGTGACTGCTCCATTGATCAGCCATTCTTTTGTCTCTCCCTCCTTTTGGGCTTCCCTAATACGCAATTAGATTGAAATTAGACTAAATGATAATCCTACAATGGCCTCTAAGTGTTCAAGTGAAAGGAAGAGTTGAATATCTCACATTTTAAATCAAAAGTTAGAAATGATTAAGATGTGTTAAAAGATGAGTTAGGCTGAAAGTCAGGCCTCTTGTGCTAAACTTAGCCAAATTGTCAATGCAAAGGAAAATATAAGTTGAAGGAAATTAAAAGTGCTACTCTAGTGAACACACAAATGATAAGAAAGTGAAACAACCTTATTGCTGATATGGAGAAAGTTTGAGTGGTCTGGATAGAAGATCAATCCAGCCACAACATTCTCGTAAGCCAAAGCCTAATGCACCATTAGACTCTAACTCTCTTCAATTCTATGAAGGTTGAGAGGGTAAAGAAGCTGCAGAAGAAAAGTTTGAAGCCTGTAGGAAAGGTTGGTTCATGAGATTTAAGAAAAGAAGCCATCTCCATAATGTAAAAGTGCAAGGCAAAACAGCAAGTGCTGATGGAGAAGCTGCAGCAAGTTATCCAGAAGATCCAGCTAAGATTACTGGGGTGGCTGCTTTAAGTAACAGATTTTCAATATAGACATAACAGCCTTATACTAGAAGATGCCCTCTAGGACTTCCATAGCTACAGAGAAGTCAATGCCTGGCTTCAAAGCTTCAAAGGGCAGGCTGACTCTTTTAATAGGGGCTAATGTATCTGATGACTTCAAGTTGAAGCCAATGCTCCTTTACCATTCTAAAAATCCTGGAGCCCTTAAGAATTAAGCTGAATCTATTCTGTCTGTGCTCTATAAATAGGACAACAAAGCGTGGATGACAGCACGTCTGTTTACAGCATGGTTTGCTGAATATTTAAAGCCCATTTTTGAGATCTACTGTACACACACACACAGAAGATTCCTTTCAAAATATTACTGCTCATTGACAATGCGTCTGGCCACCCTAAAGCTCTGTTGGAGATGTACAAGGACATGAATGTTGGTTCCCTGCCTGCTAACACAAGATCAACTCGGCAGCCAATGTATCAAGGAGTAATTTTGACTTTCAAGTCTTATTATTTAGGAAATACATTTCATAAGGCTGTAGCTGCCACAGATAGTGATTCTTACAATGGATCTGGGCAAAGTAAATCGAAAACTTAGAAAGGATTTACCATTCTAGATGCCATCAAGAACATTCATAATTCAGAAGATTAAAATATCAATATTATCCGGAGTTTAGAAGAAGTTAATTCCAACCCTCATGGATGACTTTGAGGAGGAGTTCAAGACTTCACTGGGGGAAGTAATTGCAGATGTGGTGGAGACAGAAGAAGAACTAGAATTAGAAAGTGGAGCCTGAAGATGTGACTGAATTGCTGCAATCTCAAGATACACTTGAGTGGATGAGGAGCTGCTTCTTATGGAAGAGCAAAGGAAGTGGTTTCTTGGGATAGAATATACTCCTGGTGAAGATGCTGTGAACACTGTTGGAATGAAAACAAAGGATATAGACTATTACATAAAATGAGTTGATAAAGCAACGGCAGGGTATAAGAGGGTTTTTTTTGTTTTGTTTTGTTTTGTTTTTGACAGAGTCTTGCTCTGTTGCCACGTTGGAGTGAGTGCAGGGGTGCAATCTCGGCTCACTGCAACCTCTGCCTCCTGGATTCAAGCAATTCTGTGCCTCAGCCTCCTGAGTAGCTGGGACTACAGGTGTGTGACTCCACACCCAGTTAATTTTTGTATTTTTAGTAGAGACACAGTTTCACCATGTTGGCCAGGATGGTCTCGATCTCCTGACCTCGTGATCCGCCTGCCTTGGTCTCCCAAAGTGCTGGGATTACAGGTGTGAGCCACTGTGCTGGCCAACTCTGTTTTTAAAAGAAGTTCTACTGTGGGTAAATGCCATCAAAAAGCATCACATGTTACAGAGAGATCTTTCATAAAAGGAAAAGTCAATTGATGTGACAAATTTTATTGTTGTCTTATTTTAAGAAATTGCCACAGCCACCCCAACCTTCAGCAACCACCACACTGATGACTTCACAGTCATCCACATCAGGGCAACACCCTCCACCAGCAACAAGATGATGACTCAGGAAAGATCAGGTGATACTTAACACTTTTTAGCAATAAAGTATTTTAAAATTAAGCTATGTACATTGCATTTTTTTACATACAATGCTCATGCACACTTAATAGTATGCATGGTATAAAAACAGCTTTTGCGAGGCACTGGGAAACCAAAAGATTTACATCCCCTCCTCTTCCCTCCCCTTCTCTTTTCACTGTATTGAGACATTCGCTTTGTTGCAATTGTCTGGAATGGAACCCACAGCATCTCCAAGGTACGCTTGCTACTAAGAAGAGTTCCACAGCTTTAATGGTTACAGGGTGGGGTGTGAGTGCAAGATTAGACAGGCAGATGAGGGGGAACATGGAGAGTGTCAGAGGCACCTGATGCCCCACTCAGCTATGATAAAGGTGGCATTTTAAATCCATGGAGAAAAGAGTTCTTCAGTGGATGATTTTAAGATAGCAGGTTTGATAGGGCGTGGTGGCTCATGCCTGTAATCCCAGCACTTTGGGATGCCAAGATGGGTGGATCACTTGAGGTCAGGAGTTCGAAACCAGCCTGGCCGAAATACTGAAACCGTGTCTCTACTAAAAAAAAAAAAAAATACAAAAAATTAGCCAGGCGTGATGGTGGGCACCTGTAATCTCAGCTACTTGGGAGGCTTAGGCAGGAAAATTGCTTGAACTCCGGAGGCAGAGGTTGCAGTGAGAAGAGATTGTGCCACTGCACTCCAGCCTGGGCAACAGAGTGTAACTCTGTCTCAAAAAAAAAAAAAAAAAAAAAGGTTATTTGGAAAAAATCCCATTATCAGTCCTAGATGAAAATTCATTTCAGCAGACAAAAGGGGCAGGTGTAAGAGACCCGGAAGAACTCAACACTAACAGCTGCATGTTTATCTGGCATCGAGGCAGGGGAGGAAGCTCAAGGATATCACAAAGAAAAATGATAAAAATTTGTCTACATAAACATTGGAAATTCTTAACACCAAATTACACCCTAACTGATCCTAACAGTTCCTACAATGGGAACACATTGTAGCATATTGTTTTGTAAACAATTACTATCTGTAATACATAAAAACCATTATAATTTGGCAAAAGTTTTGAAAAATGCCTAAAGAATGTGAAAAAAGCATTCATTAAATAAGAACCACAAATGCTCAACTAACATTTGAAGAAATGTTCATTCCATTAGAACTGAGCAAATGAAATTTTAAATAATGAGAAAGATTTTTGGCTGATCAATATAGTAAAGATTTTTGAAAGAGGCAATGCCCAGTGTTGGCAAGGTTATGGGACAACAGCAACTCTTACATATTGTGTATAAGATTTTCTGGAGGATACATTGGCAGTATGAACTAAAACCTTAACAATATTCACACCTCATGACCCAAGAGTCTCACTTCCAGGTATTTTTCTCAAGTAAATAATTAGAGAATCCTAAAGAGCTGTATGTATGAGGACACTGTGTGATGCTCTCCCTAACAGTGAAAAATGGGCAATAGCAGTAATATCCAATGAGAGAAAATGGGTTAAATAAATTGTGGTCCATTAAAAGCAATGGAATACTAAGTAGTCATTAAAAATTATATTCTCAGAAACTAAGCATATGCAATAACATTCACAATATATTAAGTGATAAAAGTAGGTTACAAAATGTTATATGCTTTATAATTCCAATGCTGGAAAAATTGTATCTATGCCGAGATAAATGATGGAAGGATATACAGCGGTTATCTTTTAGTCTCAGGAATGTGAGTCATTTTTATTTTCTTCTTTTTGAAGTTCTCTAAATTTATACAATGACACTGTGTTCCTTATATATAAATCATAGTAATAATCATAATGAAAGTGTTTTAAAAGCTCTGTAAGGGAAGTGGTACAGGCCTTGCTACGCAATGCCCATCTGAAGGGTCTTTCTAAGCTGTGGTGAAGCGGAGGGACCAAAGCAAGGGCTCCAGGAAGGCTAGATGTCTTCATCTCCCTCTGCCTCTTGCTCTTTATTTTTTTTCTGTTATGAGATACTTCTTTCCCTCCAGTCATTCTGAAAAGGTGGTGGTTTCCAGTCTCTCTGCTTTCAGTTAATAACATTTCCTTATTTAAAGTCTAACTTGTTCTTTTCAAGTTGGATCTATTTTCCTTCTCAGTCTTCAGGCATCTTGGCTTAATTTCCTGAGAAAGCTGCTTCCAAGTCATGGAGCATCTCACTGAGGTCCTTGGGAGTGGATGTGGGTGAGGGGGCGTTGGAAGTGAAATTCCTGCTGCGTCTCTCTAGCACCCTGCTCAGTCCTAGGGGCTTGCATTGGCTCCCAACGTGGTTTCATGGGTCTGGGCGTGAATGCAATTGGCTGCTTCACCACCAACAGAAACTCCAAATTAAGATGACCGGATTTCACAAATAAAATACAGAATGCCCAGTTATATTTGATTTCAGAAGAGCAACTAACTTTTTGGTATATGTCCCAAATATTGCATACGATATACTCATTCTAAAAATGATTCATTGTTTGTCTGAAATTCTAATTTCACTGGTCGTCCTGCATTTTATCTGGCAACCCTACCACTCCAAGTGCCAGTGTGGCTTCACGCCTTACCTTGGCCCAAGTTGCTTTGTCCACAGTAAAGTATTCATAATGCACTCTCATGTGGATTGGGGCACTGTGCAGGACCATGGTGTTTGATCACACATACCTGTCCCCTGGATCTGTGTGGGTCCTTCTGGTGGGTAGTCATATATTGGCTGTCAGAAAATTTGAGCTTGGCTATTTCTCTCTGTAATCTAGAGTTTAACAGGCACTAATTTTCATAACGAGAGAGGATAATTGAGAAGCTGATGGATGAGAGTTGAGGTGTAGTTGTTTTGACAGGGAGGAAAATATACTGGCCTGAGTAGCGAGATTCTTTTCCTCCACTGGAGTTAGTGTGGCAGATGCCATTTGCTTTGGCTCCTTCTTGAAGGACATTCAAATACCCTATGCCTTCTGGACACACACTGAGGGGTAGAAATAGAGTCTATACTGGCAGTGGGAATAGAATCACCTCTTCCACATTTGTAAACTTCACTCCTTAGCATCTTGTCCCTTTGTTCTACTAAGAGAAAATGATGAACAAGGAATATTAGAATGAAGCAGGTTCTGAAGAACCATAGGTACTGAAATCTAATTGGCCTAGTTATTTCCAGTTATTTTAGAAATGATTGGGGAATAGACTACTATTGCTTAAAAATTGCTTTAGGATTGAAGCTAGTACATTAAGCTTTTGTTTGCAGTGGCTGCCTCTACAGTCACTTGTGTTCCTAAATTTGTTCAGGGCCAGGGCTATCCAGAAACCCGGCATACACTGACTGACCTAACAAAGGAAGCTGCCCTGGTGCCTGTCACCAGGATAAACACGGTGTTGGTGTCAGTGCACCCCTCCAGAAATGGTCCTTGTGTCCCTTCCACTGAGAGCAGCAAAAGCATGGGGCCCAGCCCTTCTCCTGGCATAAGCCATCCTCTCTCCAGAAAGGAGCCTAGCCCAGAGCTGTCCTGGGAGCATACCATGTTTTATTACCTCTCCAGCTTCTGGTTGCCCGCCAGGAGCTGAACCAGAGGTGCCAAAATGCTGTAAGAAATCAGATCTCCAAGAGCGCCGGCTCTTACGGCATTTCCAGCTGTTGGCTCATAGCAAAGCTCTTTTTGAATTTTGTAAGAAAACATGTTCTCAAGAGGTTTCCATTCCAAGTTGGCAGGCTCAAGAAGTCAGAAGAGCTGGAGTCAAAACTTTTCAAGGAACGTCTGAGCTTGGATCCTATTCTGCACTTAGTCCGGTCTCCAACTTCTGGGGCCTCAGATTTGGAATCGCTGTTGCTGGCTGATAATGGACTATATTTATGGTGCCCGAGGGGACGGTGGAGGCATATTGCTCCCAGAATACCTTCAATGGTTTCACAGGCTGTGACGCATGGGCGGGAGATGATTTATGGAAGCACGTTCAGGGAACAGTTTATGAGTATCATTTGAACACAAATATTTGTCTTTCTTATGGAAAAGTAGCATCTTTTCCTTCAGAAATTAGTAGTGAAAATTCTGTTTAGCATATCCAATTTAAGTTGTCTTTGTTCCTTCAAGAAGTTTTCCCCAAGTTATTGCAGTAATCTTTTTTTCTTCTCTCCCGACCTGTCCAATTCCAAATTTCTGATCTGATGGCTAAACACTCCCACGGAGCTGTGTTCATCCTTAGTGAAGACCTGATCTTTTGTCCTAGTAATTTTCATGGGCAATTTGTCATCTTTCTGTCACTTTCCCAGTTTCCTTGCACCTTGCTGATGGTGGGTTGATAGCGACACTATACAGAGACAGGCTGCAAATGGCATAGAAGGCAGCTTGGGTGGAAGAAAAATGCAATTTCTCCTTGTTCAACCAACCATTGAAATGGCCCTTTGGCCAGAATGGTGGTGGATATCCACATATGTTGTTTTTATTATTGTGCTAATGTGAGAACTGCAAATTTTTAGTGATTGGATTTAGGAAGTTGTGAACTTGCCCCATTTAATATTTTTGTTGAGAGAGCATCTTCATCCATAAAAGCAAATATTTTTTATGGATGGAGGCTTGTAATGATGAGGTATTTCTGGAAAGCAATGTAGTATACTAGATTATAAACTTCCCAAACATTAAAATAAAGCACTTTGGGAAGGACATTAACTCTTTTAGGCCACTTATACAATTCCCAAAGCACCCATCATAAATCCAGGAAATTGCATTGTCATTGTTATATTCAGGAATAATTTCGCTCCAATACATTTCCACACCATACATAATTCTATTTTAGGGAGTAAAGATGTTTAGCTTATGTCAGGAGAGTCTACTGATTGGTTCCGTCTCGCACCAGTATTATTTTAAATCAATGACTGCTGCAGCGAAATCAGATAATTTCTCAGAAGACTTACACGGAAACATATTCTACAGTTGTTTGTGTTTGAGGTGAGAGCTTTCAATTCAAATCATTGCTCCAAAATAGATGAATGTCAAGTGTGATATTGGTTAATGTACATCAGGCACTTGGGGAAACTGAACTGAAGTTGAAAATCAAGCTGCCAAAAGAGCTCCTTCCCACCGTGGCTTAATCCCAGGTAGTAACAGGAGCTGGAATTAATGGGTGGATAGAAATATCCCAAGATGGAGAAGAATTCCAGACACGTGCATTCCTCAGGCCTGCAGGACACAGCAGAAGCAGCCCTGTCCAGGCACCAGGTCCTGACAGGCACTGGGGCAACGGGCTTACCTGCAGCATGGTAAGGGGCATCTGGACAATGGGGATTTGGGTTGAGACAATGCCCCAGACAGGCAGATGGAGAGGAGAGTGCATAATCACATGATCCTCTTCAGGCCTCCGACTTCTCAAAGAATTGGAATTCTGAAACATGTCTTCTGCATTTACAGATCAAAAACCCGTGAGTTCAACCTAGAAAGTTGCCACAGAAAACTAGTTATCAGTCAAGAAGCAAGCATATATTGTGTAAGTAGATGACATGCTCTTTTTCCATAGCCAAAGGCAAAGTCTTCAGGAGATCTGCACAGTGTTCCTGAGACACGGCTCGCCTCTCCATGGCTATGTGACGTGCTTGGCACCATACTGATCCTCGCTGATGCACTGGAATGACTTAATTTCTTTCCAAGAAATAAGAAGGAATATATGTTTATTAGAAACGTTTTGGCTATGTAGGGAAGTAGATTTCATGTCCCAGGGAAAAAAATGACTTGAAGATTTTGTAAAACCCGGGTGAATATCTGTGGTTCAAATAAGCATCTCCCTTTCCACTTAGCTTAAGGAGAAGCAAATCTCATTCGGTGCCTGTGCGAGGAATGTGGGGAATGGGACACACCTTTCACTGCACACACAACACAGGAGCAATTAGGTGCGACTGAGACACAGCAGATAACAGCCAGTGGAGGAATGCGATGGAAGCAAGTTTGAGGGAACCCGTGGTTTGAATCAGAGGTGCAGATCATGAGGAAACATCCTGTCTCAAGAATTGCCACCATTTTTATGAGAGGTAGACACTGACAGCTTCACAAAGACCACTGCGAGAGAATAAGCATCAGGAAATCTGAACAACGAACATGGAGGCTCCAATCAAATTGTCAGGTCCTGTAGCTTTAGACAGCACAAGGCAGAAAGGCGGCCAAGAGGCCGGGTCAAGAGGCAGCCACTGGCTCCCTCCCGCTCCTCCTTCCAGAGCACACTCAGCTCCCAGGCGCTGGAGGAAAAGCCACCACAACAGAGTCCCTCGCTGGTACACTATGCCACAAATCCAACACCTTTTGTCCAACTCTTATATGAGTTGATTTTTATGAATAGAAAGTGATTTTTCAGTTACTTCCTTTCTTTCGGAGAAAGGGAATTTCATTGGATGTTCACAGTTGATTAAAAAAATAGATTAGTAAAAGAAAACTATGGGATTTTGGACTAGTGAGAGGGAGAATCTCTCCACATTTTTGAGAAGAACATAATATAACAATTAAGTATCAATGCAATATTTTTCAATATCATAATTACTGGAAAGAATATGCATGTGTACATACATTTTATTTTGAATAATTCATGGATTCCTGGTATCTCTCTGAAGTCCCTTTCCAATCTTCAGCTCAAAACGAAGAATAGGTTGACCACCACTGTTGGTTATAAATTCAAGGTGTTAAAAACAATGAATGTCATTCAATATGACATTCCTGGTATTTGCCCCTTCATGAGATGGGGGGTGTAAAGTCAATGATATCATCCCATTGACATCTATGTCTTTTCTTTTCTTTTCTCTTCTCTTCTTTTCTTTTTTCTTCCCTTCTCCTCCTCCTCCTCCTCCTTCTTTTCTTTTTTTTTTAAAGAAGGTGTCTTGCTCTGTTGCCCAGGCTGCAGTGCATTGGCACGACCTCAGCTCACTGCAACCTCTGCCTCCCGGATTCAAGTGATTCTTCTGCGTCAGCCTCTCAAGTAGCCGGTACCACAGATGTGCACCACCACGCCCGGCTAATTTTTGTATTTTTAGTAGAGACAGGGTTTCACCATGTGGCCAGGCTGGTCTCGAACTCCTGACCTCAAGTGATCTGCCTCCCTCGACCTCCCAAAGTGCTGGGATTACAGGTTTGAGCCACTTTGCCTGGCCCCATTGGCATCTACTTTAGGATTAAATGTTGCTTTGGCAAAACACCTTCTCAGTAAATAGAAGGGAGAATGTTTGAGGAGGGAGAGATGGAAGGTGTCTGACTGGAGCCTGCATGCCAGTGTTCCAGGGATATTCATTCTTCCTAGGAATTTGCTTTATTTTTGAATCCATTTTAGATACTTGAATTTTCATCTCAACATTGTGGTGTTCCCTCTTCACTTGGCTACCTTCCTGTAATTTTTGAGATTTTGAGATTCAGTGTCCCTCCCTGTCCCCACCCGCATGCCTGGGGATCCTATAACTCTACCCTCTAGTCTTCCCAATGCTTGGTTCTTTGTTTGAGAGTTTGCATTGTCAAAGGCTTGGATGCTACAACATCATCCTTTGCTTCTTGGAGATGAATCATCCTGACATGATGCACTAGGCTTTGACAAACCATGCTGCCTTTCCTACAGCTCTTTATGTCAAACCCCTAATCGTGACAAATGCAAGAACATTCAAAACCTCTTTGATCACTACTATCCTAAAAATTAAACTTCTTCTGTGATTATTCTGTGATTGAAAGAATAGAATCATAGGGAATAAGAATGGATTTGGCCCTCATGAGTGGTTTTCAAACTGCCTTCTGTGGAGCTGGAGGACTCCAAGGAGGAGCTGGAGATTGCTCGTGGTGCACTGGGGAAGGATGTATAGGCACAACTTGGGGTTTTACCTGCACCCCAGTCATGGCAGCTCCATGGCCCTCCATCCTATGTAAAAGAATTTCATCAAATATTGTATTTGGACAAAAAGAGGTTGATGGCTGATGGTATGGGTTTTCTTTTTGAGATAACGTTTAGAAAGTGTCCTAAAATTGATTGTGTTGATGGTTGCATATGCCTGTGAATATACTAAAAACCATTGAATTGTATGTTTTAAATGGATGAATTATGTAGCATGCAAATTGTACCTCAGTGAAATTGTTAAAGAAAAGGATTGAAAATCCATTTACTTAGACCCATCTCTTCATTTTAAAGATTAAAACAATGTAGTACAGATAAAATTCAGTTGTTTTCTCGAGGTACAGTTTCTCCAAATACATCTTTCTTCTTCCCCACAATTAACCTTGCCTCCTAGCCTTTCGACCTTTGTGTAGTCCCCTCCCCTTGGATCTGAGATGACTTTGTCACTTGCTTTTGACCAATAGAATACTGTGAAAGAGATGCTATGTGGCTTGCTAGTTGAAGTCCTAAGAAGGCTTGAAGCTTCCCCTGAGCTTCTTGGATGCTCTTAGGACATACCTCTGGAAACCCAGCCATCACGCTGTGAGAAATCCAAGTTAACCAAAGAGGTGAGGTGTGTGTTCTGTTGAGCTTCAGACCAATAGCCAGTATCAACTGCCCACTGTATGAGTGAGCCATTCTGTGGGTTGTGTTTTCACTTTCTTGGTGGTGGCTTTCAAAATGCAAATATTTTAAATCTATGATGAATTCCAATTTATCTACTTTTTTCTTTTGTTGTATGGTGTCACATCTCAGAAACTATTGCATAATCCATGGTCATGAAGATGTACTTCTATGCTTTCCTCTAAGAGTTTTATAGTTTTAGCTCTTACATTTAGGTCTCGTATCCATTTTGAGTCATGTTTTGTGTATAGTATGAAGTATAGGCCCAACTTTATTCTTTTGCATGTTGATATCTAGCTGTCTCAGTGCACTGGAGAAGGATGTGTAGGCGTAATGGGGGGTTCTACCTGCACCCCAGTCACAGCAGTCCCATGGCCATCCATTCTATGTACAAGAATCAGATAGACTCCTCATAAGTCTATACAGGTTTTTTTTTTTTTTTTTCTTGTTTGTGAGCCCTTTTGGTATCTTTCTAGGAATTTGTTCATTTCATCTAGGTTTTCTCATTTGTTGGCATATATTGTTAATAGTATTACCTTACGATCATTTATATTTCTGTGTGGTTGGTAGTAATGTTGTGTCTTTATTCTTGACTCTACTAATTGGAGTATTCTCTTTTTTTTTTTTTTTATCTTGGCCAGTCTAGCTAAAGGTTTGTCAATCTTGTTGATATTTTTCAAAGAATCAGCTTCTGGGATTGTTGATTTTCTCTATTTTTACTCTCTATTTCATTTATTTCTGCTTTAATCTTTATTATTTTATTCCCCTGCTCGCATTGGGCTTTGTTTGCTCTTCTTTTTCTATATCTTAGGTCAGAAGTTTAGGTTATTGATTTGAGAGCTATCTTCCTTTTTAATATAGACATTTACAGCTATACATTTTCATTCAAGTGATGCTTTATCTGCACCACAAAAAGCTTTAGCATGTTGTGATTTTATTTTTATTATCTCAAAGTATTTTTAAATTTCCCTTGTTATTTTTTCTTTGATGCATTGTTTAGGAACGCATTGCTTAATTTCCATATATTTGTAAATTTCTCACATTTTCTTCTGTTATTGCTTATGAACTTCATTCTATTGTATGATTTCAACAACTTTAAATTTATTGAGACTTTCTATATGACCTACAATATGATCTATTCTGGAGAATGTTCCATGTACATTTGAGAAGAATGTATATTCTGCTGTTGTTGGGTGGAATATTCTACAGGTGTCTTTTAGGTCTAGTTGTTTGACAGTGCTGTTCAAGTTTTCTATTTATTTTCTTTCTAGTTGTTTTATTCATTTTTTCTGAGAGGGCATTAAAGTCTCCAAATTTATTGTTGAGTTGTCTTTTTCTCTCTTCAAGTCTGTCAGTTTTTGCTTCATATACTTTATCTGTTTTTAGATGCATATATGTTTATAATAATCAATTATTTATCCTTTTTCATTATAAAATGTAATCATTTGTTTATAGTAACAATTTTGGCCTTAAGGTTTATTTTGTCTATTAGCATAGCTACTTCAGCCCTCTTTTGTTTACTATTTTTAGTATATCTTTTTCATCCTTTTATTTTCAGCTTATTTGTGTCTTTGAATTTAAAGCGTGTCTCTTGAAGACAGCATATGGTTGGCTCATTTAAAAATTTTTGTTATACCAATATCTGCCTTTTAATTGGAGATTTTAATCCACTAACTTTTAATAAAATTACTGATAAGATATGATTTATGCCTGCCATTTTGATATTTGTTTCCTACATACTTTATATCTTTTTTGTTCCTCTGTTATTTGATTATTGCCTTCTTTTGTGTTAAGTAGATACTTTTTAGTGTACCATTTTCTTTTGTTTTATTTTTTTTCTATTTTTTGAGTTATTTTCTTAGGGGTGACTCTAGGGATTACAACGCACATTTTAATTTATAACAATCTAGTTCACAGTAATAACAACTAATTTAAACATTATTCAAAAACTTTTTTCCTATATAGCCCCTTTCCCTTCTCCTTCCTTTGTGCTAGAATGTACAGCTGGACTTCTCTAACATGGTTTCTGCATTCACAGCTTCAGCTAACTGCAGATTAAAAAACACACAATAAAAATAACAATACTACAATAAAAATAACAATACTACAATAAAAATAATACAATCACTAATCCTCAGAAAAATGGAAATCAAAATCACAATGAGATGTCATTCCTCTCAGGTAGAAGGGCTACTATCAAAAAGACAAAAATTAGCAAGTGCAGGTGAGGATGCACGGACAAGGAAACTCTGATACACTGTTGGTGGGAATGTATATTAGTAAGCCATTATGGAAAACAATGTGGTGTTTTCTCAGAAAAACTAAAAAGAGAACTACCATATGATCCAGCCATACCACTACTGGGTATTTACCTAATGGAAAGGAAATCAGTATACTGAAGAGATATCTGCACCCCCATGTTGACTGCAACATTACCCACAATAGCCAAGATATGGAATCAACCTAAATGTCTATCACTAGATGAAAAAATAAAGAAAATACGGTATATATGCACAATGGAATGCTATTCAGCCACAGAAAGATGAAATCCTGTCATTCCCAGCAACGTGGATGAGCCTGGAGGCGTTATGTTAACTGAAAGAAGTCAGGCACAGAAAGATCATTGCCACATGCTCTTACTCACATGTGGGAGATAAAAAAGTTGAATGCATCCAAGTAGAGAGTAGAATCGTGGTTATGAGAGGCTGGGAAGGCTAGGAAAAAGGGTAAGATCGGGAAAGGTTGGTTAATGGACACAAGATTACAGGTAGATTAAAAAGAATGTGTCCTAGTGTTCTATAGCACCGTAGGTTGATGGTTGACTGTACTTAACAGTAATTTATTGTATATGTTTAAGGAGTGAGGAGAGAGGATTTTGAATGTTTCTAAGATAAAGAAATGATAAATGTTTGAGGTGATAAATATGTTGTTTACTCTGATTACATCATTAAGCATTGGATATAGATATTGAAATATCACTCTGTAGCCCATAAATATGTAAAATTATTGCATGCTAATTAAAAATAATTAAAGACAAAATCAAGCGAGTTGCTTTGGCACTTGTCAGGCCCTTGCTAAGTGTTAGCTAACTTCCTGGGAGGCTAAGTAGGCTGACCTTTTTCCCTCCTCTCTTTCAACCCCTGATTCAAAAATTCTCTTCTGCTTTCTTCTCTTTTTTGTCTTTCACTCTCTGTCGACTTTATCATCTTTTGTTTTCTCTCAGAACATTTGTGTGTGTGTGTGTGTGTGTGTGTGTGTGGTTACTTGGAATAGATACATCTTAAGATATTTTTAAAAGAGTAATCTGCTTGCTACTTTAAAAACTATTATTTTATTGTTGTTGAGACAGGGTCTTGCTCTGTCATCCAGGCTGGAGTGCAGTGGCATGACCATGGCTTCCTGTAGCCTCAATCTCTGGGGCTCAAGCAATCCTTCTGCCTCAGCCTCCTGAGTGGCTGGGATTACAGGCATGCACCACTGCAGCTGGCTGATAGTTGTTTATGGAACATCTTTTCATGTGCTTACTAACCACTTAAAAGAAAATTTTTTTTTGAGACAGAGCCTCGCTCTGTTGCCCAGGCTGGAGTGCAGTGGCAACCTCCACCTCCTGGGTTCGAGTGATTCTCCTGCCTCAGCCTCCTGAGTAGTTGGAATTACAGGTGAGTGCTACCATGCCCAGCTAATTTTTATATTTTTAGTAGAGACAGAGTTTCACCATGTTGGTCAGGCTGGTCTTAAACTCCTGACCTCATGATCCATCTGCCTTTGCTTCCCAAAGTACTAGGATTACAGGCATGAGCCACCGCTCCCGGCCCATTTTAAAATTTTTTATGGAGAAATGTTTATTCATTTTATATGCTCACTTAAAATTATTTTTAAAAATTATTGAATCTTAAGTTTTTAAAAATATATTCTAGATACAGGCCCTTATGAGATAGGAGGTTTGCAAATATTTTTTCCCATTATGTGGGTGGTGTTTTCACTTTCTTGAAGTATTTTCTAAGAGTTTGATAGTGTTAGTGCTTACATTTTGGCCTTTGACCCATTGCGAATTAATTTTTGTGTATGATAGGAGATGAGTCCATCTCTCTTCTTTTGCTTGTGGCTATCCAGTTGTCCTTGCACCATTTGTTGAAAAGACTATTCTTTCCCCATTCCGTGGTCTTGGTATCCTTGTCAAAAATAAATTTACCACAAATGTATTTTTTTTCTATTCTATGGATCTGCATGTCTATCCATGCCAGCACCATGCTGTCTTGATTACTGTTGCTTATAGTAAGTTTTGAAATCAGGAATCACGAGTTCTTTAAAGTTTTTCTTTTTCAAGATTGCTGTGTATATTTGGGGTCTCCTGCAATTCCATATGAATTTTAGGATCAGCTTGTCAGTTTCTACAAAGGAGCCAGCTATGATTTTGGTAGGGATTGCCTTAAATCTCTACATCATCCTGGAGAGTATTACCATTACAACAATATTAAGTTTTTTCATCCATGAACATGAGATGTTTTTCATTTATTTACAATGGAAGGGAATTTCCTCAACCTGATAAAGTTCACCAATGAAAATTCCACAACTAACATCATACTTACTGGCGAAAAACTGGATCCTTTCCCCCTAAGACCAGAAACAAGACAAAGATGTACACTCAAGCTGCTTCTATTTAGCATTGTACTAGAGGTCTAGCCAGGGCAATTTGGCAAGAAAAAGAAGTAAAAGGCATCACGGTCAAAAAGGAATAAGTAAACTCTCTATTCACAAATGATATGATCTTTTATATAAAAAGTCCCAAGGAATCAACTAAAAAACTGTTAGGACTGATAAATTTGGCAAGGTTGTAAGATACAAGATCAATATACTAAAATCAAATGTTTCTATACACTGAAAATAAAGGACCCAAGAATGAAATTAAGAAAACAATTCCATTTATAATAGAATAAAAATGATTATTTATACATTTTATAAACACAAAACTTATATTCTGAAAACTACAGAACAGTGTTGAAAGGTTTCAATTTTGATGGAGTCTAATTAATCACGTTTTGCTTATATCCATGCCTTTTTCTATTTACAAAATGTTTATCTATCCCAATGTCACAAATATTTTCTCCTATTTAAAAAATAGAGATGTTATGGTCTTAGTTTTATGCATAGTTCTATAATCAATTTTGAGTGATTGTTTTGTATAGTATGTGTTGTAAGAATTGAGGTTCATTTTATCTAATGTGGATAACCATTGAATTGCCTTGTGAGTCTTTGTCAAAATCCACTGATCACATATGTGTTGGGCAATTCCTAAACTCTGTAATCTTTTGATTCATCTGTGTCTATGCCTATACCAATACTGGTGCCACACTCTCTTTTTCACTGTAGTTTTATATTAAGTCTCGAAAGCAGTAGTGTAGGTTCTGTGAGTTTAATATTTTTCTAATTTATTTTATTTTATTTTATTTTATTTTATTTTATTTTATTTTTGAGACGGAGTCTCGCTCTGTCGCCCAGGCTGGAGTGCAGTGGTGCAATCTCAGCTCACTGCAAGCTCCGCCTCCCAGGTTCACGCCATTCTCCTGCCTCAGCCTCTCCAAGTACCTGGGACTACAGGCGCCCGCCACCACGCCTGGCTAATTTTTTGTATTTTTAGTAGAGATAGGGTTTCACCGTGGTCTCGATCTCCTGACCTCGTGATCCATCCGCCTCGGCCTCCCAAAGTGCTGGGATTACAAGCGTGAGCCACCTGAATCCTTTCATTTAACTTAGAATAAGCTTTTTAATTTCTGTAAAAGAAAGTCTTGCTGAGATTTTGATTCCAACAACATTGGAACTATAATCAATATGGAAGGACGTGGCCTACTCTTGTTTTTGCATCAGATTAATACTGACCTTGTTGGAATTGTTACTTTTCTCCTATTTTTCAGAAGAGTATGCATGGAATGGGCATTATTCCTTTCCTTAATACTTGACAGAACTCACCAGTAAAGACGGCTGGAGCTGGAATTTTCACTGTGGAAAGGTTTTTAAAGTTCGGATTGTTATCTATTTCTTATTGAGTGAGTATTGGGAGTTTGTATCTTTCAAGGAATTTGTCCACTTCACTTTAAGTTGGCAAATTTATTGACATACATATAATATTCTGATATTATTCTTTTAATATGTTTAGGATCTGCAGCGATGTTTTTTATGTTTAGGATCTGCAGCGATGTTACCTTTCATTCCTGATAGTGATAATTTGTTTCTTCTGTCTTTTTTATTTTTATATTTTAAATCAATCTGGCTACAGGTTTATCAATTTTATTGATCTTCTCAAATAACCAGATTTGGGTTTCATGGATTTTCTTTTTTTCTATCTCATTTATTTTTTTTTTCCTGGTTCTTATTGCTTCTTTTCTTCTACTTATTTTGGTTTAAATTTGCTCTCGTTTTTATAGTTTCTTCAGTTGGAAGCTGAGGCTATTGCTTTTAGGTATTTCTTCATTTCCAACATTGGCATTTAATGCTATAAATTTCTCCCTAAGTACTGCTTTAGCAGCAACCCACAAATTCTAATATATTGAGTTTTAATTTTCATTAAAGTCAAAAGAATTTTAATGTCTCTTTTGATTTTTTGTTTCATCTATGGGATATTTACAAATGTGTTACTTAGTTTCCAAAAATTTTGTGACTTTTACAAATATATTTCTGTTATTGATTTCTAATTTAATTCCATGTAGTCTGAGAAAATACTTTATCACTAATCCTATTAAATATGTTGAGTCTTGTTTTATGTCCCAGAGTATGGACTATCTTGTTAAATATTCTTTGTGCACCTGAAAAGAATGCGTAATTTACTGTTCTTTGGTGGGATTTTCTATCGCAGTCAATTAGGTCAAATAGGTTGATTTTGTGGCACAAGTCTACTAACTTCTATTTGTTCCATCTGTTATTTTAAAAAGAGTATTGAAATTCCTCATTGTAAGTGTGAATTAGTCTGTTTCTCCTTGGAGTTCTACTAGTGTTTGTTTCATATGTTTTGAAGCTCTGTTATTAGATACACAAATGTTGAGAATTGTTATATCCTCCTGATGAATTGGTCATTTCATCATTTTTGACCATCTTTATTCATGGTAGTACTGTTTGCTCTGAAACTTGGTCTGATATTAATATGGTCATTCCTCCTTTTGCTAAATTTGCTTTAGCGTTATATACATACATATATCCACCTTTTTACTTGAACCAAATTATGTCATTATATTTAAAGTGGATTTCTTGAAAGTAGCATATGGTTGTCCTTTTTTTCCCCCATCATCTGATAACTTCTGCCTTTTAATTGGGGCATTTAGGACATTGAAATAATATTCTTATTGACATAGTTATATGTAAATATATCATTTACTATTTGTTTTCTTTTTGTTCTATCTGTTCTTTTCTCCTTTATTTCTTTTGGATTTATTAAATATTTCTTACGATTCTATTTCATCTCTTTTGTTGATGTATTAGTTGTAACTTTATGCTTTGTTATTTTAATGTTGCTTTAATGTCTATACTGTACGTCTTTAACTTGTCACAATCGACTTTCAAGTGATATATCACTTCACCTATAGCACAAAAATCTTACAATAGTATACTTACATTTTTTCTTCCCTAGTGTTTGTGCTATTGTTCCACAAATTAGTGTTACTTGTTTTATAAAGTCTACATTACATTGTCCTTATTTTTGTTGATGCAATCAATCATAAATAACTTGATGTAATAACAAAAAATCTTCCATATTTGGTCATGTAGTTACCATTTCTGATATTCTTCATTCTTTTTTTTGTAGATTGTTATTTTCTTCTGGTATCATGTGCCTTCTGCCTGAAAGACAGAATATTTATTCTAGTGCAAGTAAGTCTGTTGGTGATTTTTTTATTTCAGTTTTTGTTCATCTGAAAAAAAGTTACTTAAAAGGAAATGCTTAGTATGTAATTTTAGGTTGACTGTTTTTACAAAAAGTACTTTAAAGATGTTGCTGCCCTACATTCTGACTTGTATTTTTTCCAGTGAGATATCTGTTGCCATCCTTTTCTTTATCTGTGTGCAATATGCCTTTTTTCTCTATTTTCTTTAGAACTAACTTTGACCAATTTGGTTATAATGTGCCTCAATGTAGGCAGTTTTTCTTTACATTTCTTGGGCTTGGAGTTCACTGAGTTTTTTGAATCTGTATGTTTATAGTTTTCGATAAATTTGAATTCTTTTCAAATATTTGTCTTCTCATCTCTCGCCTTTCCTTTGGGTACTCCAATTATACAGGTTATATCACCTGAAGTTGTCCCAGAGATCACCAATGTTCTGTTTATTTTTGACATCCTTTTTGTATCACTCTATTTAATTTTGAATGAATTCCATTGCTATGTCTAGTTCACTAATCTTTTCTTCTACATTGTTTAATTTACTTTTAATCCCATCCAGGTTATCTCACATACTCTCACACATTGTAATTTGCATCTTAACTTGTGTCTTTTATGTATTTACTAAACTTTTTCAACATACGGAATACAGTTGTAATAAGTGCTTAATGTCTTAGTTTGCTAATTCTAATGTGTGTCAGCTCTGGGTCAGTTTAGATTGATTGTTTTTCCTCCCCATTGTGGGTTGTATATTTCTGCTTTTTTACATGCCTGGTAATTTTTAAGTGTTTGCCAGACATTGTGAATTTTGCCTAAATAGGGGCTGAATATTTTCATATTTTTACACATATTGTTGAGTTTTGTTCTGAGATGCAGTAAAGTTACTCAAAAACATTTCAATATCCTAGTATTAAGCTTTTTAGGTGACACCAGAGAAATATTTAGTGTTGATGCAGTTACTCTCCACTATTAAGGCAAGACCTTCTGAGCACTCAACCCAGTGACTGTGAATTATAAGGTTTTCTAGTCTGACTAGAAGAGTTAGGCACTAATTAATTTTAGAGATAGGGTCTTGCTCTGTCCCCGAAGCTGGAATGCAATGGCATGATCATAGTTCACTGGATCCTCAAACTCCTTGGCTCAAGCTATCTTCCTGCCTCAGCCTCCTTAGTAAGGTAGCTGGGATTGCAGGTGCGCCACTGCACCTGGCTCTGTCTTCGTTTCCCCTGGATTCTCGGCTTCATCTTCTTAACTCAGGTTAACTGCCAGGTTTCCACCTGAGTTCCTCTTCTTGGAAATTTCATCAAGGTGGAAAGATGGAGCAATTGTATGGTTCAAATAAGTTATTTCCTATCCCTTGAGTCCTGTCCTTCATTTTCTGATGTCCAGTGTCTTGAAAACAAATTTTTTCAAATATTTCAATTTTTGATTGTTTCCAGATGAGGATAAATGTGGTCCTATTATTTTCTTTTGGTTGAAAGTGGAAATCGTGACATATTTTAAAAAGTTTCATTTATAAATGTTTTGTTGGGGAGTATTTAGGTATAATTTTGATTGTTAATGTGTTTATTTATAATCTAACTCTTAATCATAATATATTTTCTAATTCATTTTATTTCATTTTCTAAGTAATGATCATCTGTATAATGATTATTTTCCACCACACTTTTCTCATAGTTACATAACTAATTTTTCTTTTTTATCTTATGTGCATGTCCTGGACTTCCAAAACAATAATTAATAAGGTTGATAATGAATATCAGAACTTTTTTCCTAGTGTTAATGAGAACAACTCTAGCATTTCAGTGTAATTAGAATGTTTAATGTTAGTTTGAGATTACTATTTTCTATCATGTTAAGCAAGAATGCTTTTGTAATGTGTTCTTAATTAGAGTTTTTATAGAAACAATTTTAGGATATATTGGGTGAATTATTTATGATGCATCCTATGCATGCTTTCCCTTACTTTCTTGAATAAAACTTCTTAAGTTGTAGTATTCTAATATTTTAAAATACTATTGACTCTTTTGGCTGGGCACAGTGGCTCACACCTGTAATCCCAACACTTTGGGAAGCTGAGGCGGGTAGACCACTTGAGGCTAGAAGTTTGAGACCAGCCTGGCCAACATAGCAAAACCCCACCTTTACTAAAAATACAAAAATTAGCCGGGCAGTGGTGGTGGGTGCCTGTAATCCCAGCTACTCAAGAGGCTGAAGCAGGAGAATTGCTTGAACCTAGGAGGCAGAGTTTGCAGTGAGCCAAGATAGTGCCACTGTACTCCAGCCTGGGCAACACAGAGACTCTGTCTCAAAACAAACCAACAAAGAAACAAAAAATTATTGACTTTTCTTCACTAGTACTTGTAAGACTTTTATTCATATCTGCAAATATCTAGAATCACAATTTTTTTAAATATTGCTTTTGCTTTTATTTTCCTAATATCTTGAAAATTAGAGGGAAAATAGAAAAAAAGCATTAATTGTTCACCCTGCTTTAGCATAAAATACTTAAATACTACACACTTGATATTATACCTCTTCACAATCTAAATAATTTTACTTAAGTCTAAAATAGGGAATTATAATTTCTTTGTTGTATGTTAATTAATTCAGGTTTCTTGAGTCAAAAATGACAAATTCAAACAGCTTCTTGGCTATTTTAACTATTTTGCAAACCAAAAAAAAATTGAAAATAGTCTCTTTGTTTTCTCTAGTAGGCCATTTCATTCTGTCTAGGAACTATATGCTGTTATTTTTTGAAAAATTTTAAAACATGCATTTGTTCATGACAGTTCTCTGTGGACATCAAATTTGTTTAAAAATACTAGGCTTAATTTACTTTAATTATCAGCTATTTTGAAAACAAAGGGATAATAATTGCCTACTAGCATGTTTAAGGAAATTCAGCTTGTTCTTTCCATATTGGTTGTTTGACCTAATTATGACGGCTGTGAGGGATGGGGTTGCTAGAAATTGCTATTATCATATGTGAACTGAGCCCCAGAGTGCTGATCAAGGCCATGTTGACTCTTAGGTGATCTGTCATGAGCACATTACAAAATATGTGATGTCCCAAATATTACCTAATGAGAGGTATGGAAATCAATTCAACTAAGTCTGGAGATTCTTGTTTTGTATTTATTATTAGCAAATAATATCAATAAATATTTTCCATATTCTTTGCTGTCCAAAGTATTTTATCACTGTATTATAATAAAAAATTACCATGAATTAAGAAAATAATTTATTTTTCTTTGCTAATTTTTGTCTTAGGAAATATTGAAGTGTTGTGGGTTTTGCAGATTTTGCTGTGTAGTCAGATGCAGAATGCCTATAACCTTGAAATGGAAAATTTCTGAGAAACACTGGAAGGATTTTTGAGGCCTAAATGATCTCAGGTGGGCAGACATAAGAAAACTGGGGAGACCCCACTGCCTGCACAGACTCCCGACTTTCAGAAAATTTAAAAAGGCTTATTTGGTTAAACAATAACACATGCATTCATATGTTAATCTCGCTTTCTGTTTATAAGCTCCTCATCCATTGTTGAGAGGAAATGTTAAATTAAAAAAGCTAAATTTAAAATCGAAAGCATTTCCATGCATAATTGAACATAGAATTTTTGGTTGTTAACAACTTCCATTGTTATTAGAAGAGTCAATAACATTTCTATATTTCACACTTAAGGCCACATTCCTAAAGTGGTTTCCACATAAAGATGTGAGTAAAGGTTCATTTGACCAAAGAGTTCTCTGAGGAAAACAGATTTGGAAACAGTGTAAACTTCCACCTTTAATATTAACATATTAGAGACACTAAGAAATGCATCAGTTTACTTAGCTTTCTCCAAACATATTTGACAATGGAATCTTTTCCCAGAAGACAATTTGATAAAAACCTGTGGTCCTTATATGACCTATAGGGCCCTGAGCGATCTGGTCTGCTGACCCTTCCTAACTTGGTCTTCCAACCATGCCCTCTACCATTGCCAGTTCCAACCCCATGGCCTCTTTGCTGTTTGTCAGAAGCAGCCAGCACATTCCCATCTCAGGGATTTTGTGGCAGCTGTGTCTCCACAGCTTTATCTCCTTTCTGGAATGCTCTTCCCTTTGATAGCTGTATGACCTGCTGTCTTACTCCCTTTATATGTCCCCTCAAAAGAAACAACTTCCCCCACAACGCTGCATAAAAAAGTAACTCCCTAATCTTCTTTCTTTTTCCCCTGCCTTTTGGCCTTCCTTTTGAAATAATATATACTTACCTTTAATTTATTAAAAGTAATGGCAAAAACCACAATTACTTTTGCACCAACCTAATATTATTGATTGTCTCCTGTAACCAGAACACCAGCTCTACTTGGACAGGGTCCTATCCTGTACTGTTTGCTAATGGATCTGCAGGGCCTGAGTGGCATCTGTCATGCAGATCATGCTCAATCACCTTATGGAATAAATGAAGGGGTGGATGGATGGGTTTTGCCCAACTACTGTGCTTGTGAGGGTAATAAGAATAATAGCAATAATAACTACAATGACAACAATAATAACAATAATCACTAGATAACACATATTAGATGCTACCATGAGCTGGGTGGAGGCTTCATGGTTTGAAAGGAAAGTAGGTCAAATTGTGTAGCATGTTGATTTCCACTAGACTGAGCTTGGGCTTCACTCTTCATGCAGTGGGAAGTTACCATCTTCACTGAAGAATGAGGTGACTGGTATTTGGAAAACATGAATTGGTGGTAGGATGGATTGCATGAAGTGTAATAGAATCCATCCAAACCATGTCAACCAGCATTCATTACCTCCAAACTAGGGCAGCAGAAATGGAAAATCGTCACATTTGAGGGACATTTTTGAGTTACCCATAATAGTATTAATTAGTGGTAATGGGGGTAGAGTAGGTGAGGAAGAGAGAAGGATATAAGATCATTTCTGTGGTTTTCAGCCACACTGGGGAAACTAGCCCAAAAGTAGTTTGCTTTTGAGCACCCTGAGTTTGAGGGGCCAGCTGGCCATGCCTGTGTTGGTTGTAGTTGAAAGTGAGCCTTGAGCTCAACAGGAGGGACTGGGTTAGACTTGCAGACCTGAGAATCTTCACACCAGTGGTGGTTGAGGGAGACAGGGTGACATCCAAGATGTTAGGGAAGCTGCAAAACACAGAATAGTGAAGGGCCCAGCAGAGTGAGAGTGCAGTTAATTTTTGGTGTAATATGGGGCTGAAAGTGGGAGCAGAAGTAGCAGGAAGAGTTATTGGACTTGGCATTGAGAAGATTGCTTATCTAGGTGAGAAGACAGAAGGGTTTCAAAAGAGCATGAAGATGTAACCCGGATCATGGGGGTTTTAGGAATGAGTCTTCTCAGAGCACATTGTATTTCTCTCAGGAAGCTCTTACCATACAGTGACAATTTGTTTAGAGATTGTTACCATTCTGTGATAATGTGATTGTTCTTCTACAAGCAGCCCATGAGGCCCTTGAAGGCTGGGCTTGTTTTCTGCCTGATCTGTCCTCTGTGCCAAACATCATGCCTGAGAGATACTGGGTGCTCTGTGAGGGATGGCAGAAAGTGTGAGTGAATGGATGGGGAAGAGCATGGTGGAAAGGAAGGCCATGACTATAGACACTGACTTCCATTGTTAGTCGTCAGTTAGAAGGAGAGGAAGAAAGGTCAGATAGTTGTTAAAGATGGCAAGTGGTCCAGGATAGACTTTTTAACGTGGGTAAGAGAAGAAAGAAAGGGATATGCCCAGAATACTGGTCAAGGAATTCAACCCTGGTCTGCGAGTGTATAAGCCAAGAATCAGGAGAATTGCACCAGTACCATGTTATTTTGGTTACCGTAGCCTTGTAGTATAGTTTGAAGTCAGGTAGCATGATGACTCCAGCTTTTTTCTTTTTGCTTAGGGTTGTCTTGGCTATATGGGCTCTTTTTTGGTTCCATATGAATTTTAAAGTAGTTTTTTCTAATTCTGTTAAGAATGTCAGTGGTAGTTTAATGGGAATAGAATTGAATCCATAAATTACTTTGGGCAGTATGGCCATTTTCAAAATATTGAGTCTTCCTATCCATGAGCATGGAGTGTTTTTTCCATTTGTTTGTGTCCTCTCTTATTTCCTTGAACAGCAGTTTGTAGTTCTCCTTGAAGAGGTCCTTCACTTCCCTCGCTAGCTGTATTCTTAGGTTTCTCTTTGTAGCAATTGTGAATGGGAGTTCATTCATGATTTGGCTCTCTGGTTGTCTGTTGTTGGTGTATAGGAATGATTGTAATTTTTGTACATTGATTTTGTATCCTAAGACTTTGCTCAAGTTGCTTATCAGCTTAAGGAGCTTTTGGGCCGAAATGATGGAATTTTCTAGATATAGGATCATGTCATCTGCAAACAGAGACAGTTCAACTTCCTCTCTTTCTATTTTAATACGCTTTATTTCTTTGTCTTGCCCAATTACCCTGGCCAGAATTTCCAATACTACGTTAAATAGGAGTGGTGAGAGAGGGCATTTTTGTCTTGTGCCAGTTTTCAAGGGGAATGCTTCTAGCTTCTGATCATTCAGTATGATACTGGTTGTGGGTTTGTCTTATTATTTTGAGATATGTTCCATCAATACCTAGTTTATTGAGAGTTTTTAACATGAAGGATGTTGAATTTTATCAAAGGCCTTTTCTGCATCTATTGAGATAATCATGTGATTTTTCTCTTTAGCTCTGTTTATGTGATGAATTACTTTTATTGATTTGTGTATGTGAACCAGGCTTGCATTTGGGGATGAGACATGTAGACCAATGGAACAGAATAGAGATCTCAGAAATAAGACCACACATCTACAACCATGTGATCGTCGACAAACCTGACAAAAACAAGCAATGGGGAAAGGATTGCCTATTTAATAAGTGGTGCTGGGAAAACTGGCTAGCCATATGAGGAATACTGAAACTGAACCCCTTTTTACACCTTACACAAAAATTAACTCAAGATGGATTACATAATTAAGCGTAAAACCCAAAACTATAAAAACTCTAGAAGGAAATCTAGGAAATACCATCAGGACATAGGCACAGGCAAAGATTTCATGACAAAAACATCAAAAGCAATTGTAAAAAAACGGAAAATTGACAAATGGGATCTAATTAAACCAAAGAGCTTCTGCACAGCAAAAGAAACTATCATCAGAGCAAACAGACAACCTATGGAGTAAGACAAAATTTTTGCAATCTATCAATCTGACAAAGGTCTAATATCCAGAATCTACAAGGAACTTAAGCAAATTTATGAGAAAAAAACAAACAACCCCAACCTCACAGCTTGCAGTGAGCCGAGTGGAGTGCGCCACTGCACTCCAGCCTGGATGACAGAGCGAGGCTCTGTCTCAAAAAAAAAAAAAAAGAAAGAAAGAAAAAGAAAAAGAAAAATCAAGAAACAGCAGATGCTGGCGAGGCTGTGGAGAAATAAGAATGCTTTTACACTGTTGTTGGGGATGTAAATTAGTTCAAACATTGTAGAAGACACTATAGCAATTCCTCAAAGACCTAGAACCAGTAATACCATTTGACCCAGCAATCCCATTACTGGGTATGTACCCAAAGGAATATAAATCATTCTATTATAAAGATACATACATGTGTATGTTCACTGCAGCACTATTCGCAATAGCAAATACATGGAATCAACCCAAATGCCCATCAGTGATAGACTGGTTAAAGAAAATGTGGTGCATATACACCATGGAATACTATGCAGCCATAAAAAGGAACAAGATCATGTCCTTTGCAGGGACATGGATGGAGCTGGAAGCCATTATCCTCAGCAAACTAACACAGGAACAGAAAACCAAATACTGCATGTTCTCGCTTGTGAGTGGGAGCTGAACAATGAGAACGCGTGGACACAGGGAAGGGAACAATACACAGTGGGGCCTATTGGGGGAGATGGGGAGAAGGAGAGCATCAGGATAAATAGCAAATGCATGTGGGGCTTAATACCTAGGTGATGGGTGAAGCAAACTACCATGGCACTTTGTTTACTTGTGTAACAAATCTGCATGTCCTGCACATGTATACAAGAACGTAAAATTAAACTAAATTTTTTAAAAAAGAAGAATAGCAAAGTAGCTGACTGGGGGCATTGTGTCAACAGCCTGTTCCCCAGCCAGCCTCAGTAGCCCAGGCTTTGGGAACAAGACCACAGGGATAAGCTGATCCAGGAAGAAGGATTTGCATGGTGGGTGTGGCAGAATGACAACCAGGGGAAGATCCAAGGAGATGGTAAGAGAGAGTTGATGGGGTGAAGGGTACCCAAGAGATGGAGCCCAGATGGGTGAATGAGTGAAGGCAGAGGCAGTTGATGTGCTAAAAGCCATTGGGGTAGGGGTAGGGCACTGAAGAAGCTCTGATACAGTCAAATACCTCCAGCTATTTTTTTTTAATTGAGAGAAAAGCATGAATGAAAATATATTGAAATACAGTGGTTATGCTTGGGCAGTGGAATTATGGTCCCTAGTTTTATTTCTTCCCTGTCTCTAATTGATGGTATATTTTTACATAATTTTTTTAAAATGGCAATTTTCTTAAAAAAGAAAGGAGAAAACATATCTAATAGTTTCTGAGCTGTGTTTCGTGGAACTCTAGTGATGACTGAGATGTTCAGAGGTATCGGCACGCAAACAGGTTTCCATAGACAGTTGTTTTGGAAAATGGTGTATTAAGGCCAAAAAATTCTTAGCTGCAGGATTTCTCAGTAACATTCTATTGTATGCACATCACGAATCTCTAAAAAAGTCAAAAGCACAGTATTTTCCCATTGAATTTCTGTACTGAATTCTTCATTCAAGGACCTCTTCTTACTATCCCTCGTTGGAGCTGATTTGGAAAATTCTACCTTGGATGGTAACTAGAGTACTATGTCTACCTATGCGAGCATCCCAGGAAGGTAAGAGTTGATAAAACCATTGTCACTACTTTAATGGGTTAAGCTTTGAGGCATGATGTGTGCTTCATGATGATTTTCTGTGTAATCACCGTGTCGTACAGTATTTTGGTCAGGATTGGCCCAGTTCATGGTTTCTTAGTTTGCTAAGTCGAATGAAGACAGAAGAGTGAACATTAGACATAGATAGGGGGAGCAGGATGTTGCAGTGAAACTTGTTCCCAGTGAAAGAGACACTGAGATGGAGTTAGGAGTATAAAAGACTTGTCAGGAAGAAACACCTGTGATGGGGCCAAGCAGAACTGCAGAACTGGGCATGAAGCTGTTGGGTTGTGATGCAGTCGATAACATGCATGCCAGAACAACATCCATGGCACCTGAGCAGAAGCAAAGATGCTGCTAAAGGAGGCCCACGTTGGATGGAGATGCCCTGCCCTGTGATGACTATCTCACTCAGGCCCTAACTTGGGGCCAACCCAGGAAGAGACTGACTCTAGCTACCACCTCATTACTCAGTCCCTGGCTGCAGACCAAAGAGAACTTGACCTTGGCCCCAAAGCTGAGGTAGATGGGCAGAGGTTAATAACTGGAGACCTCCTTCCTTCAGTAGGGCAGAGAGGCCTTTCTTGAAGGAAGGTCTGAGCAGCACATCTCCATGTCTGCAATAAGGCCAGACCATTGGGTTGCTTCTGGTGAAAATTCTAAAATGAAGAGTCAGGGGATGTGGAAGGTGTGCTGGTTGCTTTGCTTGTTTGTTTCCTGTTACTGTGGGGATGGGGCATTTCCTTTCCCTGAGCAGTGCCTTGCTATTCCATTTGCCATCCTGCTATTTGCCAGGTGCTATAACAGGTGCCAGACTCTGGGGTGCAGCCACCCCGGCCTGTGGCATCATCTTACCATGGTACGTTGCAAAACCATTGTCATGGTGGGGACACCACAAGGTGTTTGTTACTACAACTGCTGATCATTGTCCATGGTTGAAGGCTATCCTTGGTGTGGCATTCCTCTTACTTCCTTGCTTCTGATATGTGCTCCCTTGCAGGGATTGGGGGTTTGGGCAGTCCCAGGAAGGGCCTAGAGATAGGCCTCAGAGCATGGCTGGGCCTGCTGCAGGCCTGAGTTGTACGTGCCATCGTCCACTGTCTCCACTGGAGAAATGTAGAGTTCTGCCATCTCAAGGAGGCCTTGCATGGCAGGGCCGGGCCATTTCCCTCTTGGACTTCAGGTGGTTCTCTTTCCTTCTGGGACCCACTGTCTGGAGAATCACATTGCAACTCTGCACTTTAAAGAATTTCTCTCCATCTTTCAAATCTGCTTTTTCTTCCTGTATTGCTGTCTTGTGCTTGCTTTGCTACTCACAACTCATTTATACACATCTTTGTGAGTGTGTGCGATGCTCAGCTTTGCATTTTATGAGTTGTAGGCTGCACTTATTACTAGAATCATCTGCTTGTGGCTGGTTATAAAGAGAAATGTTTGCTATGTAGATGTGATCCCACTTGGATTCCTAATACCGGGAACAGGAGCATCGCAAGATGGGAAGGGACAGCTCTCCTTTCTCTCAGTTCCAAGGGTAATTGGCTTGGGTATGCACATTGAAAAGCCTGCAGAGGTGTAGAATAGAGGTGCCAGCTTGTAGGGCAACTTCTAAAATGGAGGAGTCTACTGGCTTCATCAGTGGATGACTACAGCCTATCCTGCTACTATGCTCACCCATGCAGTGAGTTTTGGGGCCTCTCCTCTGGGCCCAGGCATAGTGTGAGGCTGTAGGGACACCAGGGCAGTGGCCCAGGGGAGGAGAGAGATGTGTAGACAGATCAGCACAGTGGCTGTGATGGCACCTCGGCAGGTCCACTGGGGAGTGCAGAGGAATTATCCCTCCATGTCCCATTCAGGAACGAAGCTCTCTGTGGAGACCTGGATTTGATTCCATTTGGGAGGGTGATTTTCATGCTGTGGCCCCCTGGTTTCTAGTGAATTAGGTCTGACTTTTAACTCATTTCACCTAACACGCAGTGGTTTGATGGGAATTAATTAGGTAAAGGGCTCCTTAGGGGTAGAGCCAATCCGAAAACATGTTCTCTTCTTTCCCTTAAGTAATTTGAAGAGGATCCTACGACGGACTCACTGGTTTACCTTTTCAGACTTCAGAAGGCCAAAGAGCAGATCCAGTAATTTGCTTCATGAAAAAATAACAAAACAAAGGTTAACATAATCCAGATTTTCAGTGTATTTTATTGTAATGGTCCTTTTTTGCCTTTCTACTGGGGTTGATGGGCAAATGATGAACAGGATAGTTAAGCACATCTCCCAAGCTACAAGCTTCAGAAAACAGTTTACAGGACAATTAACTGTCAGGAAGTCCATATCCCCTGAGAAGGCTCATCGTCCTGGAAAGTCTTGAGTCTGAGCCCTGACTCTGAACAAGGAGAGAGGCGTCAGTTTCTCTCTATTCAATTTAGTTTACAAACATCTCCTGAGCACCCCGTCCATGCCTGGTGCAGTGGAGGCACGGCTGTGGTGATTGATAGTCACTTCCCATCATTAGCAGCTTGTGTCATCACAGGATGCTGGGACCAGTAAACCAGCAATTCCAATACTGCAGGCCAAGCCCTGTGTTGGGAGGGAATACCTGGCACCTTGAAAGAAAGGAAAGCCATGCCCAAGCTGCTGCTGGGTCTCAGACAGATTCCTGGAGGAGGCAATGCTTCAGCTGAAACCTGGCAGACAAGAGGGTGTGAGTCCTGAGAAGGTAGTGCCAGCCCGTGGCTGGGGACTAGAGCAAGAGGAGGTGGGGCCATTAGGGGCAGATCTGGAGCAGATGGGGTGGGCAGGGCTTAGGAAAGTCCACTGGTCTCATTTTCAACTCAGAATCATTGAAGACAGTGTTCAGGAGGTGCCAAGCTCCGATTTGTGTTTATGAAGAGGACTCTCCAGTGGACTGGAGGAAGCTGGCCTGTGGGTGAGGAGATTGGAGGCAAAATTAATGCAGCCACCCAGGCAGGAGACGATGGGGATCTAACCCAGCGGAGGCAGCAGGAACAGAGAGTGAGAGAAGTGGAGGGACGTGGTGGTTGGGCTGCGGTGAGGGAGGCATCAAAAAGGGCTCCCAGATGTTGGTCCATTTGCTGGGATGGGAGGATGGAAACCAGAGCAGGTGTGAGAGAGGGAACCCTAAGTTCAGTCTGGACATACCACATGTGAGGGTCTCCCCCACTACCCAGTGCAGCTGGCAGGGAGGTGGGTGGTGTGGGGGGTTGACGTTTTACCCCACAAAGTACGTGTTCAAATTCTAACCCCTGCTCCTAGTGATAGTAAACTTATTTGGAAACAGAGTCTTTGTAGATGCAGTCAAGTCAAGATGAGGTCATACTGGATTAAGGTGCATCCCTGATGCAGTGACTGCTGGGCCGTAATCCAGTGACAGTGTGTCTGTAAGAGGAAGGAGAGGAAGATTCTGACACCGAGCCACAGGGAAAGCGCAGAGGCAGGTTGCAGTGATGCAGCTGGAAGCTGGGGGATGCCCAGGGTTGCCAGCAGCAACCAGAAGCTGGAGAGAAGGGATTGATCTTGCCAACACTTCACTACTGACTTCTGGTCCGCGGGACTGTGAGACTATACATTTCTGTGGCTTTGAGCCACGCCTTTTGTGGTCCTCTGTGATGGCAGCGCCAGGACACTAACACAGGTGGGTCCATAGAATCTGGAAGAGAAATCTGACTGAGCTGGAGATACAGGCCAGAGAGGCATCAGCCGAAGGGTGGATGAGGCCTTCAGAGCTCATCCTGGGGGATCTATGCAGGGAGAGTAGGAATAAGAAATAGTGATCGTCACACCAGGTGGAGGGAATCATGGGCTTCCTCGGAAGAGGGGGAGCCTCCCAAACCCCACTCCCCAGGTGAATCCTGCAATCGACTAAAAGTAGAAGGCACCGCTCTAAGACAGAGCTCCTTAGAATTCAACATTTAGAGGATCCACTAAAATGCAGACTTGGGTTTGTGGGTCTGCAGTGGGACCTGAGATTCTGTGTTTCTCACGACTCCCAGCTGAAGCCCTGAATTGCATTTGGAGAGGCGAGGCCTTGAAGGGTTGGTCTTGTTAGGGGGAGACCAAGGTGGAGCAACCAGAGAGGTACTACCAGGAAGAGTCTGCCTTGATGCCAAGGGAGAAGGAACACTTGGAAGGCTCTGCACTGCTGGATCCCAGTGCCACTCAGAGACAGGAGAGTGGGAACAAGTGTCCAGCGAACCATGCAACAGAGAAGGTGCTGCTGTTATGGGAAGAGGAGGGGCGTGGAAAAAGGTAGAAGTGCTTTTGGTGAATAGTGGCTTAGGTGAACGGAAGCCTAGGGTGAGAATCTGAGGGTGGGGAGAAAGGAGGGCGAGAGGAGATGACTTCCTAAGACATCTGGAAGAAAACTCATAGACTGGGTGACTGCATCTGGGCATGGTGAGGAGTGAGGTATCAGGAACTTGAGACAGATGACTGAGAAGTGAACTCACTGGGGGGTGGAGTTGAGTGGGGACTGGGGAAAGTGAGGGGCTGAGGGAACCGAGTTGGGAGGAGAAAACAAGTCCAGGTGAGAGAGTAGGTTGATGGTCTTTGTGATTTTCACTCTGGTGTTTTTGATTCACTTTCACATCCTTTGTGTTTCAAGTCCGAGGTGGCTTAGGGCATCAAGAAGCTGGGGCCCGACCTTGTTCTGAGTTCGGGAAACAGTGCAGGGCAGGAGGGATGTGGCCCCACCTCAGCTGTCACCTCCCCTCCACCTCCTGTGCCCTCACCAACCCTGACATGGAAACCAATTGCATTGGCTTTGCTACAGTTTTAGACATTTCAGCCAGGGGCTGCGTGGAGGAAAGTTTGCTTTCTGAAGGCTGGGTCTTGTTTCACCTCTGGGCTCAGGGCAAACACTCAGTAATGTCTGGGGAAGCCAGGTTGTAAGTATGGCTGAGGTCCTGGATATGGGAGGGAATAGCTCGTGCCTGTGGGTGTTAAAATGTTTTGTGTTGCAATCCAGGGAGGTTGGCCACATCTCTAATATACAATTTAGATCCAGAGGCTGCGTGTATTTCAATCTTTTATGGCTGGCTGGAATAATCAAATCCATATAAGAAACCTTGAAGGAAATCAGTGCGGAGTGGATTTTGTTGAAACCACAAGCTATGAAAATTGGATGTAAGGAGTACACCTCCCAGGTGCCTCAATGACGTCCCTGCCCTGCCAAGACTTTGCCAGCTGATGGGAGAAAAGGTACTGGATGGTGCACATGCCATTAAATCTTCTGATGGCTGTGCTGGGCTGAAATCTGCTCGGTGCCATGGGCGGTGAGGCCACCGCAGCGCTCTTTGCTGGGCTGGTGGGCGCCCTCCAGTTGGAGCTCTGTCGAATAATAACTCCTCAGTGGAAATGGTCTGGCTCCCAAACACATGGTTTATGGCTGAAATGGAAAAGCTCCCGAGCGCCATCAATGACACTCTCACTGCTTATAAAGACATGTGGGTTCTTTTCCAGTAAAAAATAAGGCTTCTGCCATTTCCCCCCAAGCCATAAATGATTCAAATGTCAAGCTCGCCTGTGCCTTATGCAATGCGGATGTATTGACTTATCAAAGAAGCGGACGCATTACAGGCAGCTTGCCTTCCCTTACGACTCCATATTTATGTTTGAAATCTCAGGATATGTTACCTGCACGCTCGCCACCTTCCCTTCCTCCACAGAAGATTTACAAGGCAGCCAGCCAGCAGAAGAGGGACAAAGAAGTAAATACAGTAATATGACAGATTTATTCTGATTTGTTTTATGTGCTTGTGATCTCGCATGCTTTATGTGCTTCTCTATATCTGGGTTCTGTTGCTCTTTTCCTGCGTGTTCACCCCTTTTAAAATAGCAAGTTCAATAAGTTCTTGGAGGGAGGATATGGCCAAGGGAGAGGGAGTATCATGCAGTTTCCAAGCTATCTGCTTCATCACAACACATGGTTTTTTTTTTGTTTCTTTCATTTCTCCTTACATTTGTTTATTTTTCTTGTAAGTGGATACCTGGCTCCTGGCAGCATTTCTGTAGGAGAAGCTGTCCATTCATTCATTTTTTCTTTCTATTTACAGTAATGGTTGTGTAGAAGCTGGCAGGAATAAGGGTTCATGGTCTCCATCTGTGTCCTTCCTACAGGCGGTGCTCCGTTCTCTTTCTTCTAACTTTCCAGCAGAGGCTGTGGCTTGGTCCTCCCTGCCCTCTCCTTTACCAAGGGCCACAATGGAGGTGGCCCTCCATGTCCACTTCCCTGAAACAAAGCCGTGGGATGGGCAGCCCCTCCGGACCAGGCCGGGCAGGCTGGGTGGTGGGAGGTCTGTTGGAGGCTGGAGGCTTTGATGTAGAAAGATCGATCTTGAAGAGCCAAGGGGGCACTTAACCCTGCTGATTTTTTTTTTTTTTTTTTTGCCAGAAAAAAGAAAAAAACCAGAACTAGAGGAAATGAGAAGTACCCGGGCAGAGAATTGCTTCGGAGACACCGAGGCCACCTGCCCTGTGGCCTGAAAGGAAGCACTTAAGGAAAATTATGGAGAAGGAGATAAGTGGGTGTGGGCTCCCCTCAGGTGACGGATGTCAGAGCACATCATGAGCGACTCACGTTAAATGCTCCAGACGAACTAGCTGACAAGATACTCATGGAGTCGCAGCCACGGTGCAAAATCACTTAGCGTCACCATCCCAGGGGAGCCCCAGCATTTCTGTCACCTTAAGCAAAACAGGCTTAAAACAAAACAAAGCGAAAGGCTCTTGGCAGGGTATCTATGGAAATGACTGGAAATTGCTGCTGGAAATTTCAGGTTTGCTTTCGTGTTCTTCCCAGGATGAGCATTGCATGGCACTTTTCAGGAGGAAATCATGCTTGGAAAGACCCACCTAGGAAAATGTGAGAGTTGAGGACGTTGCAGGCTTGTCAGGCACAAGCCACAGAGAACCAGGGTGGGCGTTGACCCCCCACGGCCTGTAGCAGCCGGGGGTGTGCCCAGAGCATAGCCAGGGTCGGTTCAGTCATGCTCAGATGACAAAGGGACAGACAGCCAGGCAGGGCTGGAGGCCCATGGCTGGGCAGTCCGCGGGTGTCCCTTCTCCCAGCACGCAAAGCTCATCTCAAGCTGCACGAAATTGCAGAAGACACCGGCAATGTTAAAACACACATGAGTGGACGGGTTGCTCCTGAGGGTGTCGTTACTGGGCCAGTGATGTGAGATGATAAAAGATATTAAGGGGACTTTTATGGGGTAACAAATGAGGGGCAGCTGGAGGGCCAGACACGGGGCAGGAGATGCATGGGGGAGGGCAGGGCCGGCGTGGACAGGAGGAAAAATGTGTGTGGCTGTCACAGGGACTCGGACACGGCATCCATCCCAAGGTTCACTATTACGATCGGTGTTCCCTCTGCTTGAATATTCAATGTTTCCAACTCACTATATGAAGTGAATTAGAAAAATAGATTTATCTCTGGATTTTCTACAGATGGCCACTCAGAAGATTACGCAAGCCCTGTGCCATCCCCCTAACCCCTGCTTTCTTCGGGAGAATGGATGAGTGTTTGGGGTGTTTCATCTGCTCCAACAATTTCCCAGTTTCCCATGGATCAACACTGACAGAAAACCCCAGATATGGATGACAGAAGGAAAATGAAGAGACTTAATTTTAAAAAGCTCTCGAACGCCTCAAGCCTTGTCTTCAAAATCTTTCAGTGACGGAGTGCTTGGAAAGGCACCTGCCTCTGGCTCAGACCTGATGATTAGAAAAGAAAATTAAGTATTCTGTTTATACTGGGGGGATACCTGCTCAAAACATCCACCTTGATGGGCAAAAATGAGGTAAAGATACTGTTGCTTTGGGTTGCTGGAGGCACCCAGCTGTCCTGGACTTTGAGGTGCTGGGGTCTGTGGTTCCCATCTTCTTACAGGTTCAAGGACTCATCTGGGAGTAACGACCCCACGGCACACTCCCTGGGCACAGTTGGCAGCAAGGGATGGCAGGAAGGGCCTTTCAGTCTCAGCCCTGGGTAAAGGGCCCAAGTCATTGGCAGACAACATTGAGAATTTGACATCAGCAACCCCTGCTCTCCCGGGCCAAGTGCCCACAGCCAGAGGGTTGGCACAAGCAGTGGGAATTTGTTTGAAAGTAAAATCTGATCATTATCTACCTTTTAGGAAGAGTTTTTTTTATTTTTTAATTTTTTAAATTTTATTTATTTATTTATTTTTATTTATTTTTTTGAGACTGAGTCTTGCTCTGTCTCCCATGCTGGAGTGCAGTGGCATGATCTCGGCTCACTGTAACCTCCACCTCCTGGGTTCAAGTGATTCTCCTTCCTCAGCTTCCCAAGTGGCTGGGACTACAGGCGCCTGCCACCATGCTTGGCTAATTTTTTGTATTTTTAGTAGAAACGGGGTTTCATCTTTTTGGCCAGGATGGTCTCCACCTCCTGACCTCGTGATCCACCTACCTCAGCCTCCCAAAGTGCTGGGATTACAGGCGTGAGCCACCGCGCCCGGTCCGTTTTTGAAATGTTAATGCTTTGGATGAACCAATATGCCAAAAAGTGGCTGAAAGAAAAGTGAACAGAACATCAAGGATGAATTTTCTAGCCTGGAAAACACCCTGAAATAATCAGATTCCTTCTCACATTAAGCGTTTATTTTCCAGATAGAGTTTTTATCAGACACTTTCCAAATTGTTTAGATGTGAATTCTTGTCTTCTCTCTTTTATCGGTGGCGGGGGTGGTGGTCCGTTGTGGGGGTATGGAAATGAAACTGATAAGATGGTTTGGTGCATATAAACATTGGGCTCATCCTGCTTGCAAATTACTTGTCCACAGTTTTTTTTTTTTAATATGTTCTCACCTTTTAAGAGGAAAAATTCCATTGATTTTCTGTTGAGCAAAGGTTTTCTCCTCTCTCTCTCTCTCTTTATTAAATATGCCAGTGCTTTAAATGGAGGGTTAAAGAAATAATCTTCCTTGGGTAGGAAAGCTGAGAATAAGCATCATTTTGGGTCCTTTGATGTGAGACTTATTACCTGTCCCCTTCTTGGGACTATTAGAGTTGCCGCGGGAGTGGATAGGTCCAGATGAGAACTAAACGTGACTGTGGGCAGATGAGCATCTGCACTGGGGCTGGTTCAGACACTGGAGCCATCCTCTCTCCTCCAACTTCCTTAGGCAGGTGTAATCAGGTGAGAAGGTCAGGGGGTGGGTCTGCTGTAGCCAAGCTTGGCAGAGTTTTGGAGACATGGGGCGAGGCACAGACACCAGGCCTTGGCACTTATGGTGCAGACAAGGAGGGTTTACTAGGTCTTGCTCTTTTCCTGACATTTCTTCAACGAAAGTCACCTCTACGTTCCTTCTACTTTCCATGCCCATTTGCTAAAAAAAATGTGTCCCAGACTCCTTCCCCTTCTGACAGCAAGTGCTCACAGACTGCTGCCCTGTGCCGAGCCCTGCACGAGTGCACCGTGGGAGCATTCATGGACGAGACTCCTGTGGGGAGCTGGCACTGCTGACACGACCAAGCCAGTGCAGGCTGTGCATCCAAGGGTCTCAGGCTTCGTAGAAGAGCCACAGCAAGCGAGATCAATGGAACGATGGCAACCAGAAGGGAGGGCGCCCTGATGGAGAAGAAGGACCACAGCTGGAGTGGAAGGGGGGAGTGCGACCTGCCCACAATACAGGAGTCAGAGGTGGCCTCTCAGAGTCCATGCCCCACACGCAGGCAAAGAGAAGTCAGCAATTGGTGTCAAATCCATTTGGAAAATACCAGACAAAAACTAAATCGGGGGAGAGAAAACCCATTAGAAATAAATGATGCTTATTGCAGATATTTTTCCAGGATAAAAAGTTTCTTCTTCAAATTCCATTTGTTTTTCTTCCAACCACCTTTGACGCCTTAGTCCACTAGACCCATCCAGATTAAAGTTTAATTGAGTTGGAAGCAGCCTGCCGTGGTGGCGGGAGAGGGGCAGCACTGCAGAGAGTGGGGATCTAAGTGCCTTGCAGAGAGGACTGGGGCTGGAGAAGCGCAGGTCTGTTTTGAAGCACTATACAAGGGGGTGCTGGCATAAGATGGCCAGCAGGGGAGCCAGGGCCAGTTCGGTCCTCATCTTGAAGGGTTTTAAGGAGTCTGGAGTTTTAAAATTTGTTTTATTGTAAGTCAGAGCATTTAAAGAATTTAAGCAGGAGAGTGGCATGATCTGATTTCTGTTCAGATAAAACACCAGATGCCAAGTAAAATTAGAATTTCTGATAAAGAGGAAACAAATTTTTCTTATGCCTGTAATCCCAGCACTTTGGGAGGCCAAGGCAGGCAGATCACCTGAGGTCGGGAGTTCGAGACCAGCCTGACCAACATGGAGAAACCCTGTCTCTACTGAAAATACAAAATTAGCTGGGCGTGGTGGCACATACCTGTAATCCCAGCTACTCGGGAGGCTGAGGCAGGAGAATTGCTTGAACCTGGGAGGTGGAGGTTGCAGTGAGCCAAGATTGCACCATTACACTCCAGCCTGGGCAACAAGAGTGAAAATCCATCTCAAAAAAACAAAAAACAAAACAAACAACAACAACAACAAAAAAACACAAAACAACAAAAAAAGAGGAAACAACGTTTTGGTATAAGTGTGTCCCAAACACTGCGTCAAACAGTTTTTCCAACAGTTTTACTGAGATATAATTCACATACCATACAACTTACTCATTTAAAGTGTACGATTTGATGGTTTTTAGTGTATTCACAGACATGTGTAACACCACCACAGTCAATTTCAGAACATCTTCCTCACTTTTAAAAAAGAAACAAACAAAAATCAGCTGGTACCCTTTAGCTATCACTACCCTGTCTCCCTCATCACTCTTCCAGTGCTAAGTAATCACTTATCCCTTTTCTCTGTAGATTCCCCCATTCTGGACTTTCATATGGATGGAATTGTATTAGTCTGTTCTTGCATTGCTATAAAGAACTACCTGAAACTAGGTAGTTTATGCAGGAAAGAGGTTTAATTGACTCACAAGTCTGCAGGCTGTATGGGAAGCAGGGCTAGGGAGGCCTCAGGAAACTTACAATCATGGCAGAAGGCAAAGGGGAAGCCGGCACATCTGACATGGCTGGAGCAGGAGGAAGAGAGGACTAAGAGGGAGGTGCTACACACTCTGAAACAACTAGATCTCTTGAGAACTCACTGTCATGAGAGCAGCAAGGAGGAAGTCCACCCCCATGATCCAATCACCTCCCACCAGGCCCCTTCTCCAACACTGGGGATTACAATTTGACCTGAGATTTGGGTGGGGAAGGGCCAAACCATATCAAGATTCATAACATACATGATCTTTTGTAACTGACCTTTTTAAGTTAGCGTTATGCTTTCCAGGTTTACCCATGCTAGAGTGTGCAACAGCATTCCATTGATGATGGTGAAGAGCATTCTATTGTGTGGATAGACCGCATGTTGTTTAGCCATTCATTTGTTGATGAACATTTGAGTTATTTCCATCTTTTAGCTCTCATGAAAAATGCTGTTAACAACATTCAGACACAAGTTTTCATGTGAACACGTGTTTTCACTTCCCTTGGATATATACCTATGCGTGGAACTGCGGGGTCTTATGTTTGAGACATCCTTACACTATAAACTATTCCTTGGTCTATCTGAAACTCACATGTAACAGAGCATCTGCATTTCATTTTGTTTTGTTCTTGAGACAGGGTCTTACTCTGTCGCCCAGACTGGAGTGCAGTGGCGTGATCTCGGCTCACTGCCACCTCTGTCTCCCAGGCTCAAGTGATTCTCTGGCCTCAGCCCCCTGAGTATCTGAGATTACAGACATGCACCACTACTGCCTGGCTAATTTTTTTTTTTTTTTTTTTTTTTAGTAGAGAAGGGGTTTCACCATGTTGGCCAGGCTGGTCTCAAACTCCTGACCTCAAATGATCCACCCGCCTCGGCCTTCCAAAGTGCTGGGATTACAGGCATGATCCACCGTGCCTGGCCGAGCATCTGCATTTTTATTTGCTAAATCTGGCAATACTATTTGTGAGATTAGTGGAGAATTTGATAGAGGTTAGTCTTGAGTAAAAAGTGGGAGCTCTGCTAGGGACTGTTGCAATGGTCTGAGTGAGAGATGCAGGTTGGGGTTTGGGCTAGGGTGGGCTCTGAGGAGATGAAAAGAAGGGGATGGATCTGAGAAGGGCCACACAGGCTTTGTGATGGGTGGGACCTAAGGGCAGCAAGGGAGGAAGCAGTCAGAATGTTCTCAGGTTGGAGGGTCCAAGCTGGAGGAAAAGCATCCAAGGTGGCCCCACTGACTGTGACGAGGTCACTCTGGTAGGAATGGGCATGGGTGAGAGGGGCTAGGGTTAAGTTTCCCATACTTTGATGAGAAACACCTGCTGAGGTGTGAACTCTGCAAGGAAGTTGTGAGTCTGGGCAGGAGGAGCAGGTTTGGGAGCTTCCAGCATAGAGAAAACATTTACATCTAGGAGAATTAAAATCCCAGGACATCTGTATGGGAAGGATGTGCAGAGAGACGTTCACCTTCTGAATCCCTGCTGTATGTCGGGAACACTGCAGTTGCTATTAGGGAACCAGCGGTGAATAAACCGGGTTTTTGACACAAATTTTCTGCCTTGAGAGAGATTTCTCAGTAAATTTTCTTCAAGAAAGAAATGGTTTTTGCTATAGATAAAACAAGAGAAGAGAAGGACACACTCCCAGTCTTGCTGGAGCCCATAGACAATGGCAATTTGCTCAGTGGATTTTGGGGTTTTCCATACTCACCACTACCCCAAGAGTGCTGGTGAAGGCAGTTGTGCTGTTCAAGGAAATTTCTAGAAGTTGGGGACATGGCAGGGGTACAGCACAGCTGCCTTCCCCAGCACTCTTTGGACAGTGGTGAGTATGGAAACCTCCAGATTCAACCCCAGAAGTTGGGGACATGGCAGGGGCAAGGAAAGAGGCCCAGGGGACACTGCCTCTGGGTCATGCTGATGGTCCAATCCTACCAGGCACAACTGCCACAAGGACTCCTATGTTGCTCTATGAAGACTCCTCAGCTCTGCAGTGGGGTGGGTCTACTGAGTGCCGTCACACTCGTGGAGGGGGACCCTGCATGTCATTCTGTCCTTTCCAAAACATTGCCTGTTCTCAGACACCCAAACTGGAAGCTCTGTATGTCTTGCCCAGTACGACACTGGGTCGTTCTTTGGTCTGAGAAATCCTGGATAGAAAGATCCACCATCCCAGTCTCTCCAATGCCATCCCATAAAGACCTTTCTGGAGTGGTCTAGCCCATCCGATGAGGACTGATCATTTAGTTAGCTACAGGCAAAGAGACTCTTGCAACTTTGCTGCTCAGTGAATTCACCCCTAAGTTTTGATGTGGTGCATCCATTTGCAATTTCAGTTTCCTTTTCACTGTTCTTCGTCTCTTGCTTGTGGGTCAACTTTGCACGTCCAGAAGGAGTGCTTGAGTTAGCATTTCCTGCAGGTGCTAACCATGGATTATTTGCTACCATGGATTTGAGGGAGCATCTCACAGTGTGGTGTACGTGGCTCTGGGTTTTATCCAAGACTACATTTCTGTCCCGTTCTCTGCTTGATGCCCATACCTAGAAAACCATGCTGGGTCCATAATGAAACTCAGTAAGCATTGGTGGAATGAATATTACTCCTTAGGCGTCACCCTGCAGTTTGGCTTTTGGCAGTTGTCTGCGAAGTGCTCACATTGTGTGGTGGGCACTTTTTTGAGGTTGAGCATCTCAGTGCTGCTCAGGCTCCTCCCTAGAGGGCCTGGGCTGGGCTGGACATACTGGCTTCTAGGTGTCAGGAGCCATGGGAGGGTGAAGAGGGATGTTGGGGACCTTCTGCCGATGGAGGTTGCTTCTGTCCTTGATCATTGGAGCTCAGGTTTTCGTGGAGATGCCTGGCTCAGAGAGGGACACAGAAGCTCCCCGTGCAGGCTGGAGGCCAACACTCATCTGAGAGCTTGTGCACGGACCCCCCGACCTGCAGCTGTCCAGCACTGTTGGGAAGGTGGTTCTAGTTGAGTGAGAGTGCCTACCTGATGGACTGACCACCCATTCTCTGGATTTCTTAAGCTCTTGTCTTCTTTCCGGATGAATGATGGCAAGACTAGCTCCCCCAGTGAAACATCTGCATGTATCCGTTGAACTAGTTACTTAAACTTCATAAAGCTCAGGGTTTTCTTCTAGAAATTCGGCTTAAATAGCAGCATATCCATTCCTGTCAGCGTAACTGTGAAGATTTCATGAAACACTGACCACGATTCCCAATTATCCTCAGATCCATCGTTCCGGCCATTATTGCCAATTATCCTCAGACCCTTTTGCTGCCTTTTCCAGTAGTAAACGACATTTCCATGCTCTCTCACTGACTGGTTTTCAGCCAGGACCAGCCAATGGAAGCTTCTGGAAGGACATAATCGGGGCTATTCCTCCATCCCCACCCTCCTGCTTTTCTCTGCTGGCATCTCCTACGGTATTGGCTTCTCTCCAGGTCCAGACCTGCCCTGCCCAGTGGCTGTGGGGACAGCATCACCTTCTCCTTGCCTTTGTCCCTCTGGCACCAGGGGTGCTGGCGGCTCCAAGCAGTCCCCTCTCTGGCTCCTTGACTGTCTGGCACCTCTAAGACTAGATTCCTGTGTAGAATGGGGCTCAGTTTTCATGATGGAATCTGGACTGCATAGAGCTATTATTATTATTATTATTGTTATTAAGATTTTTACTTCATCAATTCTAAATTCTAAATTCATTTTCCCAGCTTCAACATGGAATTGAGAGTAAAATTCGGGGAAAGAAATTGAGTTTCCAGAAAATACTAACCCTACATCAAAGCAACAAGATGGCTTGGTGTGTGTGGACATTGCTATCCTCATTCCCAGGTGCCGGGAGCATCATGACCACCCATGTTTCCCAACACAGGCCAGGTGCTTCCTGGGAGGATTGGGCAGGCTGGCCTCCGGAGGCTTCTTCTTGCACTGCTCACCCCCGCTCCACACCCTGGTGCTCCCTTTTGGCTCCCAGAACACACTAAGCAGGGATCAGCCACCCACACACCTGCAGAGGCAGCTCAGCCAGCCGTAAGACCAAAGATGTTGAAGCAAACATATATCTAAACCCCCCATCTTAGGGAAAGGGGCCTGAGCCCAGAACTGTGCTTTCCTTAAACATTTCTTAGACAACTCCCCACATAGGTATCATTTTTCCAGGGCTTTCCTGGGCATTTCTCAGCATTCCTGGGCATTTCTCAGCACAGTGCTCTGCTCCCGCCATGAAAGCTATCAGTTTTGAGTTGTAGCGGCTTTCTGGAGGCAGGCCAGCGGAGGATGGCTCTGCATGTCCAGTGTCTGAACTTAGATCCCTGGCAGACTCAGACTCTGCAGCAGCAGCACACCCACGCAAGGGGGCAAGGCAGCCCACATACGACTATTATGCTCCCTCGATACAGGGATGGGGATCGTGGGGAGAGGATCCCACATATTAGCATGACCTGCAAGATCTAAGATTTGACCAGTCTTTAGATTAAGAGGCAAGTGTTAAAACGTGGTTGAAGGGTGACTCTCCCACCCCCAAGGCCCCAGGAAGGAAAAATATATACTGTCGTGGTGAATTTGGGCTTATTGCAGCAATAGGAAGCTGGCAACCAGAACTCAGGGGACTTCTGGGGACCTATTGGTTGTGCTTTTTAATTTCAGAAAATAATAACTAAGAAGGCATCCCAATAATTACAGCCCAGGTGTGCAAGGCCCACTGTTTGTGCTCAGTAACGCAACTCCATTTCCCATCTATGTAACAGAGGTGCTGAAACTGTGAAAGGTCTGTCATTCTGGTTCCAGACCTGGCCAGGAGACTGCATCATCTCCAAATATTAGTGATTTGCTTAAAACTAAGAAAGAAAACCAAGCCACCTGTCTCCTACCTTCTTAGGCAGCATTTTCACCTTTCACCCTTCATGGGGCTGCCATCCAAATGTCTCCTTCCCATAATGCCTGGAGGGTCCACTCTTGCTTATCATTTCCTCACAGAGGTAAGGAAGGGGGACCCCCACGGCCTCCCACAGGGTGGAGAACCGGGGCCTCCTTCTGTCTGCTTGGTGGTCATTTCCCTGCACAGCCAGGCTTTCAGATTTCTGCATGTAATTATTTCCAAAGTGAGGCTTAAAACCCTTTCTGTTTTTCTTGTCCCCTGTTAGTGATTTATTAACAGATGTGGCTGTGGTCCTGACCTCGGAGGAGTTTTTTATCTGCCAGTTATAAATATAAGGTATGCAAATACAGCCACCGTTCAGGCTGTATCCACAATCCAACTGAAGTAGTCCCATCATAAATTAAACAAGTGTTTATGTTAGCAAGTGCCAACCTTCATGGGGCCACGTATACCCTAATCACAACCATTGAACACTCTCTTATAGGTGCCTGGTAGGGGCAGGCAAGCAGCAGCCAATTGGCAGACTGTCCTCCCCTCAGAACTCACCAGGCAAGGGACACATCCTTTCCATGACAGGCTTGGGCAGAAATAGCAGCTTGTACGTCTGATTTGTAGAAATAAACGAGTTGTCTTGTTTGTCGCCCCACTCCCACCACCGCTGCCTGATGTTGGTGACAGGAAGAGGCACAGAATCTTAATGGTGAACAATAATTTTTACCTTGATACTAAACGGGTTTGACCTGGCCTGGCCACCTCTTTGAAACAGGTCTGTGGAGCAGCAGGCACAATGGAAAGTTTATACTTTGGGGATCTGGTCGACAAGCTGGAAGCCGTGAAAGGGCAAGTTACTAAAATAGATAGTGATGGCTTTGGACTGCGGCACAGACATGGTGTCAATTAAGGCAGCTTGGGCTCTGTGTCTGTTGGAGGAGGTGTTGTGTGCAGCTTAGGGGGTTGAGAAATACGCCCTTTGGACTTGGTTTACCTTTCCTGTAACCAGAGGAGTGGGATTGACATTGTGCCACATCAAGCGCTGTTTCCACTCTGCGATAATTACCTGTAATTTCTGGGCAACTGGGAGCTTGGAGTGTGTGCACATCTGCACTCTTCTGATCAAGGCATGAGCCCCTAAAGGCAAGCCTGGGTCTGGGGTCCTAAATGATCTCTAAATGTGTTCCATCTCCATGTGTCTGTTAAGTGGGACCGAATACTGCCCTGCAAAGTGGAGTTCGGATCCAAAGCACCCTTGGCAGAGGAAAACCTGCCTAACTTGAGGGAGCCGGTCAAGGAGGGTGAGGGTCCTGGGGAGGACTTTGCAGGCATGGACTCACTTAAACCAGAGGAATGGGAAGGAAAGAGCAAAACTGACAGTCAGAATGGGCCGGATACTTTGCTTGGAAACTATTCTTCAAATGAAGTTCTTTCATGCAAGCTCTAGACAGCATAGGCTCTTAAGTCTGCATTTGTAAGGAAGGAAAGCAAATTTGCAGATTAGGAGGGAGATAAACTGGACAATGTGCTGTGTATTAACTCAAAGGGTATAAAATAAAAAAATATTGGAAGGCAGTTACGGCCGGGCGCAGTGGCTCACGCTTGTAATCCCAGCACTTTGGGAGGCCAAGGTGGGCGGATCACGAGGTCAGGAGATCGAGACCACGGTGAAACCCCATCTCTACTAAAAATACAAAAAATTAGCCGGGTGTGGTGGTGGGCGCCTGTAGTCCCAGCTACTCGGAGAGGCTGAGGCAGGAGAATGGCGTGAACCCCGGCGGCAGAGCTTGCAGTGAGCCGAGATCGCGCCACTGCACTCCAGCCTGGGTGGCAGAGCGAGACTCTGTCTCAAAAAAAACAAAAACAAAAACAAAAACCACAGAAAGGCAGTTATGTGGGAAGCTGTAAAAATATTAGTCTGAAATAATCATGTGATTAAAAACAAGTTAGAAAGGCCGGGCGCAGTGGCTCATGCCTGTAATCCCAGCACTTTGGGAGGCCAAGGCAGGTGGATCACCAGGTCAAGAGATTGAGACCATCCTGGCCAACATGGTGACACCCCGTCTCTACTAAAAATACAAAAATTAGCTGGCATGGTGGCGCACACCTGTAGTCCCAGCTACTCGGGAGGCTGAGCCAAGAGAATCCCTTGAACCCGGGAGGTTGCAGTGAGCTGAGATTGCGCCACTGCACACCAGCATGGGCGACAGAGTGAGACTCTGTCTCAAAAGAACAAAACAAGACAAAACAAAAACAACAACAACAAAAAACAACTTAGAGAAAGGCCACATATGAAAACATTAAGTAGACATCATTAAATTTGGAGGAAGGAGAAGGGATAGAGGTGAGAGAGTGTGCTTAGTCTAAGATCCTGTCTTTTCCCTCAACTCTGTGCAGACTTGTGGCTGAACATGGGCATCATGGTGAGTACTCTGAGGGCTGGGGTCCTGGAACTCTTCATTTCCTGGAAGCATAAGTGTGTGAGGTGAGGCTGCTGAGAAGTGAGGCAGTAGTGCTGGGGATGCCCTGCTGGTGCTGGCCGGGAGCATGGAATGTCCACAGGTCAGTTGGGACCCACATCGGGAGTTCCAGTGTCCAAAGCACCTGCCTTAGCCATCCCTTTGCCCCACTGTGGAGCCTTAGAGAGAGACAGAGAGAGAGAGAGAGAAAGAGAGAGAGAGAAGCTCTGTGCAGTTAATTCCTCTGGTTCTGTGAAGGGTTCCCCTTATTTCAGGAGCATTTGGTTGTGATTTATATTCTATCTATTTCCAATAAGAAGTTTCCCAGCTGAGATCCAACACAGGAAACGGAAGCAAGCATCTTTACAAGTCCCCTTCTATGAAGGAATGGGTTTACCCCACGGCTGCCCCACTTGACGTTTCTGAGATTCCTTTAGAGTCTCCCAGAGAGGGGGAGAGAAGCCCAGAACCTCACAGGAGCCCCTATCCCTCATTTTCAAACACTATTTGAAAATCAACTCAAGATGAGGGTTAAGGATTAAATGGAAAGTACTTTATATGATCTAGGAGTGAAGACGGCCTTTCTGTGCGACCGAGTGAAGGCAGGTGACCTTAAAAATACCGCTGACAGACCTGAGTAAATGAAAGTCCCCAGAGAGCACAGCATCCCAATGCCAGAAAGAGACTCCAAGCAAAGGAGAACCTGGGGGAACATGAGCTACCTCTGTGACAGTAGATGTTTTTAAAAATTAACAGATTATTCAGAACAATATAAATGTCTTCATAGAAAAATGGGCAATGAACAAGTAATACAGAAAATAAAAACCACAAATGGCCAGTGAAGACTAAAAAATATTTCACTTACAATCCAATAAGTCATATTAAACGAGATTTTTCACCTTTAAAATGAGTAAAGGTGTGTGTATGTGTGTGTGCGTGTGTGTGTGTGTATAAAAGTTCAGGGAAATTGCTAGTCTCAAAGAGCTGGTGTGAATGTGAATTAATACAGCACTTCTGTGGGATGATTTTGGCAATATGTTCCAAACACCTTAAAAATGGACGTACACTTGACTGTGTAATTCCACGTGTAATAATTTAGCCAAAGAATTCACTGTAGGGTCTGCATGAGCATTTCCCATGAACGTGCACACAGGTGTTTGCTGCAATGTTTGATCATAAAACATTGGAAACTACCTATTTGTTGAAAAACACAGGGTTAGTGACATAAACTACAGTGTGCTCATGTTAAACACAAATGTCCTACTGCCCCAGATGAGTGATTCTTAATCTGTGCCCATAAAAGCTTCTGGGTTACCCTGGAGAGTCCCTTCAAGGGCCACAGGAGACCAACTTTGGGGATATTACTTTGATTTGATTTTATTGATATGAAAGGCTTAATTTGAACAAAACATTTCCTCACTTTAATAAGGTTTAAGTCCGCAATTGTAGAGAGACGTTTAATCACGTGGAAAGTTGCCTGAGATATAGTTGTTTTAAAGACCGTTTATAAGATAGTGCCCAATGTACAAATCTGTGGTCCCGAAGCACCGATCCTACAGCCCACAGCTTCCACCCCTCTCGACGTCACCCTCCACTGGGATGACGTCCTCTCCCTGCACACCTGCCCTCCTCCGCCCCCTGAGGCCCCCAGCCCATGATCTGAGCATGCCTCCCCTGCACTGCTGCTGGAAGCCGCACAGTGTGGGGCTCATGCCTGGGGCTCAAGGCTGGATCCTGGCTTCACCTGCTGTTGCGCAAGCTCCTCTGTGCCTCGGTGTCCTCATTGGCAGATGAGGGTGTTGACAGCTCCTCCTTCCTCAGGTAACTGGGGATTAAATGAGTGTATAGATACTCAAATAATGCTGTAGATATTTAAACATAGATACCCTCCTCCCTTGGTATGCATGTAGGATTTTTTTCCCCACAGATACCAAAATCCACAGATGCTCAAGTCTCTTATATAAAATGGTGTAGTATTTGCATGTAACCTACACACACGAAACCATCTCTAGATTACCCGTAATAGCTAATATGCTGTAGATGTTATGTAAATAACTGTTATATCATATCCTTTAGGCAATAATGACAAGAAAGAAAAGCCTGTACTTGTTCAGTGCAAAAGCAAACCATCCACTTTTTCCTGAATATTTTTTATCTCAGGTTGACTGTTGAATCCACATATGGGGAACCCACGGATACAGAGGACTGACCATGCATGTGTGTGTGTGCATGTGAGTGTGCATGTGTGTGTGTTTGTGTGTGTATTGTTCTTTATAGATTCATATATTTATATATATTCACTTCATGCTATATGCCAATATATACATGTATTTATTATATAATTCCTATTACAGACATATTTTATATCCTCATTTAATCATACACATATCTAATCATGGCTATTTTTATGCCATATATATACTTATTTGTGTGTGTGTTTGTGTGATGAGTGCATTGTGCTAACAGTATCTATCTCAGGAAGAATTTCATAGGGTCTTGTAATACACACTCATTCAATCCTATGCTCTGCTCTGGTGCCCGGCACACAGCAAGCACCCTATGTAGGTGAGCAGTTACTGCTATTGTCCTTTAACATTTGATTCCAGATCCTAGGCTGCCTCTGCCCAACCCCCTGCTGCACTTTCCCCAACCCCTATTGCACTTTCTCCTCCCCCTCAAAATTGAAGGCAGCATCTCACCTGGTGCCCAGGATGTGGCACCTGCTGCCTCTGAGGCCTTCCTTTTTACCACTCTCCCCTTTGCTGGCTCCGCTCCAGGCATTCTGGCTTCAACTTATCCTCAGACAATGCCCTGTGTTCCACTTCAGGCCCTTTGCATGAGCTGTTCCTGCTGACACATGCTTGTCACCTCAACTCTGCTGGTGGCGCCATAACAGAGACTCCCTTCCCAGGCCTTAGATCTAGGAGTGCCTCCTTCATCTTTCTTGACTCCTTTTCCGCAAAGCCCCTGGAACAGGTCACCATGTGACTGCTTGCCAATTTACTGTCAAGTTCCCAGCTTGAGCTGTAAATTCCATGAGGCCCAATGTGGCTGCTTTGCAGTATTCTTGCAATGTGAACAGTGCTCCCACAGGGTGAAGAGTGTTCCCACAGTGTGAATAGTGCTCTCGCAGGGTGAACAGTCCTTCCCTGGGGTGAACAGTGCTCATGCAGAGTGAACAGTGCTGCCATAGGGTGAATGATGCACCCACAGGGCGGGCAGTGCTCCCACAGGGTGAAGAGTGTTCCCACAGTGTGAATGGTGCTCTCACAGGGTAAACAATCCTTCCCTGGGGTAAACAGTGCTCCTACAGGGTGAACAGTGCTCCCAAAAGTTGAACAGTCCTTCCCTGGGGTGAACAGTGCTCCTGCAGGGTGAACAGTGCTGCCATAGGGTGAATGATGCTCCCACAGGGTGGGCAGTGCTCCCACAGGGTGAAGAGTGCTCTCACTATAAACAGTCATTCCCTGGGGTGAACAGTGATCCCACAGGGTGAACAGTACTCCCATAGGGTGAACAGTGCTCCCACAGAGGGAACAGTGCTGCCATAGGGTGAACAGTGCTCCTGCAGAGGGAACAATGCTGCCATAGGGTGAACGGTGCTCCTGCAGGGTGAACAGTGCTCCCACAGGGTAAACAGCCTTTCCCTGGGGTGAACAGTGCTCCTGCAGGTGAACAATACTCCCACATGTAAAGCGTGTCCCCACAAGCATGGCCTCAAGAAGTATTTGAGGAGTGAGTTCAATGTGCTAACAGAAGAATTTTAGAAGTTCTTTTATTTAGCTTTTATGTATCTTACTTATTTTCAACAATGTACGTGAAACAAATGAGAGTTACTTTGTAAAATCGGTTGAAGAATGGAGACAACCTGAGAGCCAGTGGGCGGGTGATCTGAACACTGTGTCTTTTAAGTTTCAGACCCACTTATCCTCAAAGTCTACCTTATTGCAGATGGGCTGCAAAATGTGTCTCATTCTGAAGCTTCCCACCCCATCAGATAGATAATTTATTGCAGATAAACTTTTTTTTGATATGTATTTAAATAACCAGATCCTCCCTTCTCTTCTACAAGTGAACGCTAGCTTGAAAATAGAGACAGCTGAGAAATAAAGATGGGGAAATACACTTACCCTGTTTTTGTATTGTCTAGTTGTCTGTACCATGGGACTTTGTACAGATGTGAGAGCAACATGAGTAGAGGACAGGGCAGAGCAGAGGGAAGACAGCATCCAGAGCTAGGAATGTTTCAGAAGATATCAGAAATTCTTGGTGAGACCTACCACATAATTTGCTGGACTCCTGTTAAAAAATTATAAAGAATTTCAAGAGGACTACAGGAGAGCATGAAACCACGCTTTTGGCTTTCGAAGTTGGCAACCTGTGCAACAGCTCAGGTCGGGCATTTGTGAAGCCGGTCCTGAGTCCTGGGGAATAGAAGTCAAAGGGCATTGACTGTCCCTGCCGCAGCTGATAGTGGAAAGGCTATCTAAGGATGTGGCATGTTGGGGCGTTCAGAGTGGGCCTGGGAAAGAAATTGCCACTGACATTTGGATCAAATCCTTCTTCATATTGACTTGTGGAAAGGGACACAGCTGAATGCCAGGTGATAGAGAAACACAACATCCTCATGGCCAGTGACAAGAAGAAGGTTGGGCTGGTCAGGGCAGGAGCAACTTGTTAGGGCAAGGGCCACAGCTCCTCCGTGTGTGTGAGCCTGTGGCCCCTGCCATGTCCACTCAGGGGAAAGGGTGGAGGCAGAACAAGGTGTTGCATGCACAGAACAATCCGAACAGGAAGAATGCAAGAAAGGAAAGGAACGTCCTGGAATAATGGAGGAGTGCTACAGACTCATCAGCCAGTAGTGCCCAGGCCAAGTCAGACAGAAAAAAAAATTAAGTCCAAGAAAATCGTGTGGTGAAACCCTGCGAAGTGGACATTCCCTTGAACCCTTTTAGCAATTCTAAAGGTGTTCTCCATTTCTGAGGAGTTTGGGTATGCCATTTTTTGACTCTCCCTCTCTGTGACCCTCCCATTTTCATCTGTTCTTTTTAATTACTGTGTTCTGGCCTCTTCTGGTTTAATTGCTCAGTGTCTGTCATGTGGCGGGCGTCTCATTAATAGGACGCCTTCTTCGGTTCTTATTTAGCAAAAGATGATCCATGACCCGCGCTCAGTGTGCGGCTTTGCAGAGCTGGCTTCTGTTCCAGATGACTTGCTGAGTTAGCAGGGCTGGCTGGGCTGCTGAACAGTCCTCCCGGTGTTCCATATGCACGGGGATGCTAATTAGTGAGGAGGACCCTCCGCAAGTTCACGCGGAGAGACCATCAAAGTTTCAGAGCTTCTCTCCAAAGGAATGGATCTTTCCACAGCCTCTGTCTTCCATTTCTTCTTTTCCTGTGCCTTATTGAGAGATCGTTTTTTTTCTTCTCATTTTGTTCCCCAATCCATTCACCTCCTCAGCACACAGTGGCCAAGTCTTCCATCGGTCACCAAGTCATCCCTCACTCCCCGGACACTGAGCGTCTACGTAAAATGCCCATGCCAATGCTGGGTCCCAAGGCGCTGCTGGAGAGGGGGCGGTGGCTGTTATTGAGGTTGCTGTGTGGTTTATGTCTTCGTGAGGCCAATAGAATCTGCCTACAGGAGCCTCAGAAACATGTACATATTCTTTTTTTTTTTGACTTTTTTTTTTTTTTTTTTTTTTTTTTTTTTTTTTTTTTTTTTTTTTTTTTTTTTTTTTTTTTTTTTTTTTTTTTTTTTTTTTTTTGGAGACAGAGTTTTGCTCCGTCACCCAGGCTGGAGTGCAGTGGGGCCATCTTGGCCCACTGCAAGCTCCACCTCCCAAGTTCACACCATTGTCCTGCCTCAGCCTCCCTAGTAGCTGGGACTACAGGCGCCCGCCACCACACCCAGCTAATTTTTTTGTATTTTCAGTAGAGATGGGGTTTCACCGTGTTAGCCAGGATGCTCTCTATCTCCTGACCTCATGATCTGCCCTCCTGGGTCTCCCAAAGTGCTGGGATTACAGGCATGAGCCATTGTGCCCGGCCTTGTTTTTGGCTTTTAAAAAGGAGTCTGACCACAATGAGACACCACTTCAGATCCATTAGAATGGCTCCTAGCAAAAAAACAAAATCACAAGTGTTGGTGAGAACGTGGAAGCATTAGAACCCTTGTGTACTGTTGGTAGGAATGTCAAATGGTGCATCACTATGGGAAATTAAAACCAGAATTACCATATGATTCAGCCATTTCACTTGTGGGTATATACCCAAAAGAAGTGGAAGCAGGAAATTGCACAGGTACTCGCACCCCCATGTTTATAGCAGCATTATTCACGATAACCAAAAGGTAGAAGCAACCCGAGTGTCCATCAGTGGATGAATGGAGAAATAAAATATAGTGTATCCGTGGAGTGGAATGGGATTCAGCCATAAAAAGGAAGGAAACGTCAACACATGCTACAACTTGCATGAACCTTAAAGACCTTATAATCAGTAAAATAAGCCAGTCACAAAAGCTCACATACTGTATACTTGCACCTGCATCAAGTTCCTAGAGGAGTCAGATTTATAGAGAAAGGAAGTGGAATGGTGGTTGTCAGGGGCCAGGGGGCGGGAGGAATGGACAGCTTGGGTTTCATGGGGCCAGAGTTTCTGTGAATGGTGGTTGTCAGGGGTCGGGGGTGGGAGGAATGGACAGTTTGTGTTTCACGGGACAGAGTTTCTGTGAATGGTGGTTGTCAGGGGTCGGGGGTGGGAGGAATGGACAGTGTGTGTTTTACCTGGCCAAAGTTTCTGTTTTAAAAGGTGAAAACGTTTTGGAGATGGATGGTGGTGTTGGCTGCACAACACGGAGAGTGTACTTCATGCCACTGAGCTGCACACCTAGAAATGGTAAGACTGTAAATTTTATGTTACATGTGTTTTATCACAGTTTTAAAAATGAAGCCCAAATCCCTGAAGGAAATCTTGAGAAATATTTTACATGAATAGAAATTAGAAGGAACTCAAGAGTGGCAGGCAGGCACCGCCTCCTGATGAAAATTTGTCTCCTACATCAGTGCCTTCCATATAAATTAATGAAACCTCCCAGACAGTCTGTTGGTGACTGAGAGGGAACCAAAGGGATCTTGGGGAGGGTCATGGGATGTCTGGGTTTGTCAGGATAAAGCGTCCCTTGCCCAGGAACATGCAGGCACTGGCTGGCAGCCCGGCTTCTGCTTCGCCAGGAGTCCGGGCATCACGGAGATTCATCTTCGTCCTGGCACCCACCATGCGGTGCCCAGCCAGCCCTGCACTTGGTCGGCCCTCCTCGAGAATCCAACCTGGTTCCATTTTCAATTTTGGAAGCGTTGTTGTGGATTAAAAACTGGTCAAATGATGGGAAAGAGTCAGAGAGAACAGCTGCTCTGTCCCCGCCATCCTGCCAAGGCCTAAATGAGCCTCCAGGAAGCTTCAGAGAGATGAGGGATGCATTTCCCAGCAGGAGTGATGCATGGCCCAGGAATGGCGAGTCAGGTCGGGGGCTTGTGGCACCCTGGGGAGGACCTGCCGGTGCAGCGCCAACTGGCTGCCAATGCCCATGCACACACTATGGAAACTTGATCGGTCAAGTTTCTGATGAAACTTTAAGGACTGCAACAATAGGGACATATCACAACCTTGGCTGTTCCTAATGAGGTGGTTAATCTATTTAGCTCTTTGTAAAACGATGCACAAGGACGGAATACATGAAGCAACCAGTCATTTGCTGTCACCTGAGGGTTGGTACATTTTCTCCACCTCCTTGTTGTGTGTGTTTTACCTGTAAACTTCATCTTCATTTGAATAGCTTAAAGAGCACTGAACACTTTGGTATATAAGTCAAAGATGGAACTTCAAGATTGTCTTCTCCCAACCCGTGTTGAGGGAGCTGTCAATCAACAGGTTGTGTGGATAACAAAAAGTGAATTATTGTTTCTTGTCTGGCACAGGCTCAGCCTCAGCACCAAAGCCCAGGTGCCCCTCGGACACCTCAACTTCAGCTGCGGCTTCGTCCTAAGGAGTTGGGGTAGGGCACCCTTCCCAAGCACCCTCCAAAGACCTTCTGTAAAACTCTCAATTTCAAGGCTGTGCAGAGCCAGATGTGGGTCTCTTTTGATGGGGGAACCATTTGCCCAGGCAGGTCTTCAGGCGGGAGAAAGCAAGCCCACCTCTGCCTCTGAGGCCACTGGATCTAAAGGATCCGTCAGTGTTGGCTTCTCTCCAAGTGAGACTTCTTTCTGCCAGAGCAGAACAGTGCAGTGGAGGTGGGAGGCAGGAGGATGCCCCAGGAAAGAGGCAAGACATGAGACATGAAGGGTGGGAGGGGGAGGCTGACTCAGGGGCTGCTGGTGGCTGTCACCATCAACAGCAAGTAACTTTGGATATGGAGGTCTAGGTAGAATTTTCATTGTTGTTTGCCCTTATTTACTATTAAAATGATATTAAAGTATAATTTAGACAATAGTTTTTTCTTTTTTTTTTTTACACAAAGATGTTTATTTTTGGTGTTCCCATTCACTTTTTATTCATATCTGCTCACAGTAGCATGCTTTCTCGTTTAACATGAGAAAATAATAAAAAATAATTGTGATGGCTATAATGTACATATGTAATTTTAGATAGTTTCAAAAAGTAGATCTAGTTGACATATCATATTTAAGAGTTCCCTCTGCTGTAGATTTTAGGTTATTTTTAATCTTCAGTTATCATGCAAAGATAGGAAATATATATGTTTGTAAAAATAGTTTTTTTTTAATTTTGAGTTAATTTCTTTCTTTTTCTTTTTCTTTTTTTTTTTTTTTTTTTTTTAAGGTAGTCTTGCTCTGTCACCCAGGCTGGAATGCAGTGGCACGGCCTTGGCTCACTTAACCTCCCCCTCCCAGATTCAAGCGATTCTTGTGCCTTGGCCTCCTGAGTAGCTGGGATTACAGGCATGTGCCACTATGTCTGGCTAATTTTTGTATTTTTAGTAGAGACGATGTTTCACCATGTTGCCCAGGCTGGTCTTGAACTCCTGACCTCAGGTGATCCACCCGCCTCGGCCTCCCAAACTGCTGGGATTACAGGTGTGAGCCACTGTGCCCGGCCGGTTTTGAGTTTATTTCTGATGCCAAATAATTGTTATTGGTGCAAAGGTGTTGTCCTGCTGCTGTTGTCACTATCAGCAAGAAATGAGTGTCCCTGTTCCTACAGCCTCATATGCACTGGGTTTTAGGATTAACACTTATTTTCAAACTGATTTTTATATGCATCATTTTAATGAGTATGTCCTTGAGGGGGTAGCTGACTGGAGCAGTAATCAGATGTCTGGAATCTTCTCTTTCTTGTCTCAGCTACACTAGTCTGTAAATATTTATTCATGCTAGCATTTGGAAGTCCTGCTGTACTCAGCTTTGGACATGTTTTGGCAGAAAGCACAGATAAGGTTCTGTCTGTGATGGTCTAGCTGGGGAGTAGAAAGGTGAGCACATAAGTCATTATACAATCATAGATGATGATGTGTTCCACAAAGGACAAGGAAATGTGTTGTGAGAGGGAGTACCCAGGCAGACTTGCTCCAGATGGGAGTTCAGGGAAGGAGTCTCCGAGGAAAGTGGAATGAGGCTGAGGAGGTGGTGGTGGAAGGGAAGTGGAAGGACTCTCCCAGCAGAGGGAAGAGAAGGTGTGAGGGTCAAGGGTGGGAAAGGGCACCACAGCCGAGGCCCCCAGAGAATGGGAAGAGGTAGTAACACGGTTAGAAAAGTAGGCAGGGATTAGATCCTGACCTTGCAGTCTGGGTGGAGGAGTCGGATTGGTCTTTCAGTACAGTAGAAACACAATGAATTGCCTACACACATTCTCCTAAGAGCACAGGTTTTTGTTGTTTATATCTTGATCCAAGACAATTTCCCTGAATCCACTTAGCAGGTTTCTGGGGGACCAGCTAGCAGAGAAATTTGACCAGCTAGGTTGCCCTGGACCTAGAGAATGGTTTTCCACTTGAGATCCTGGCATTTCATTGCTAGATTGTGGTATGTTTCAAACCCTTCACACCAAACTGTAGATAAATTTTGCAAGATAAATGCCTTGCAGATGACCACATCGATCTCTTGCTCTAGATGTAGACAGCTGGAAAGTAGCTTCGAGTGCTTCTGTAGAAGTGGAAGTCACAAGGACTTAGCCTAGGTCCATTTTTTTTTTACTTGTCAAAAATGGCATAGTTACATCAAAGACACCTAGAGAAACTTTCTCTAGGCTTGAAAAAAAAATCCCTTCTCTTCCAGGGAAGTCTACTTAATGTGACCACTTACTGCTTTTTTACTCCAACCTGTGTATCCACATCAGAACTAAACTCTTCCATTACAGAGGACTGCCTCTGGGTCCTTCTGATAACTGTGCCGCGGCACTTCTGCCTGTGGGTCTAAAAATGACTCGCTTTCCCATGAGTTGTGTTTATTATCTTGTACAGTTTGGGGAATTAATCTGAAAAAGAGACTGGGCTGGCAATAAAAATGCAGCAAATGAATTGCTAATTATTATAACCATCGCTCTGAGCTTTTGTTGGTTACCTGCTGCCTGCCTATGCTGCTTCTGTTAAAAAAAATAGCCATTTATTATTATGGTTTTGAATTAAACACGTTGATAAACAACCATATTTAGAATCACGCAGACATCTGATGTCAATGGACATTTGTGTTTCACCTTGTTGTAGTCCATAAATCTCATTTTGAATTTTAATTTGTTATTGAGGTGTAATACATACAATAGAATGTGTAAAGGCAATTACTAATCTTCAACGCACAGTCTGATAAAATTTTATCTCTATGTACACTCTGATCTAGATATACGGCATTTCCAGCCCCTAGAGGTTTCCTCCATTCCCCTCTTATTCAATACAATCCTCCCCAAGGGAGCCACTGTCCTGAGTTCTTTCATCATCCGTTAGTTTTCCTTGTTCTTTACTTTTATATAAATAGAGTCATGCAATATGTACTATTTTGTGCTTGGCTTCTTTCCCTCAACATAATAACCTAGTAATAGAGACTCAGGCTTGTTACATGTATCAGCAGCCCGTTTTCCATTCAGTTCCACGGTTTGTTTATTTGTATTCCTGTTGATGGACATCTGGATTGTTTCCAGTTTTGGGCTATGACAAACAGGGCTGCTATAACTATCCTTGTCCTTTTTGGACATGTAAACTCATTTTTCTTGGATATGTCTAGGTGTGGAATTACCGGGTCATAGGGTGGGTGTATGTTTAGCTTTAGTAGATCCTGCCAAACCCTTTTAAAAAGTGGTTGAGCTAATTTACACTCCCACCAGCAGTATATTAATAGCTCCCATTGCTCTGTATCTTTGCCAACACTTGGCCTTGTCTCACAATTAATTTAATATGAGTATATGTAAGGGGTGTGTGTGTGTGTCCAGGGTGAAAGGGGGAATAGGATGTCTAGTAAGTGCTGAGATTATACTGGATGCCTTAACTCTTTAGGCCTGGGTTTCAGGAACGATGGTCAGAGATGAGGGGTGGGGTCCATCTGGAAGGTGGTGTTGGTCGGGAATGAGCCAAGGGATGGGACACTCCCTGAGGACAGCAAAGCAGGGTGTTTTCAGCACCACTTGGAAACCCTCATAAGATGCCAAAATATACAAAGAATATTTTGGAAGAATTTTTGCCTTACCTGGAGTTATCAGTCAGGGTGCTGGCAAGAAATAGATCACATACTTGCATTAGTCCTGTAAAGACATACTGCTGTAAAGACATACCTGAGACTGGGTAATTTAGAAGTAAAAGAGGTTTAGTTAGCTTATGGTTCTGCTAGATATACAGACTTCTGCTTCTGGGGAGGCCTCAGGAAACTTACAATTACGGTGGAGGGTGAAGAGGGAGCAAGCATGTCTTACACGGTGGGAGCAGGAGGCAGAGAGCAAGGGGAGGTGCTACACGCTTTTAAACAACCAGATCTCATGAGAACCCTATCATGAGCCAGCACTAGGGGAATTATTCTAAACCATTAGAAACCATCCCATAATCAAATCACCTTTCACCAGGCCCCACCTGCAACACCAGAGATTATAATTTAATATGAGATTTGGGTGGGGACACAGAGCCAAACCATATTAATACTCAAACTGGATAATTTGAGAAGCTAATAAAGGGACTATTTACAAGAGGTGGAGGCATGGCCAGTGCCTATGTTATCATTTGCATTTGTCATGATTTGAATTTTCACCGTAGCCCCAGCTCTGTCGACCTGAAATCACAAACATACTTCTCTAGTCCTGTTGGTTTTGCCTCTCAGCATCCCCTTATCATCTTTCTGATCACCATATCTCCAACTCTCCTCTAGGTAAATGCGCCCACCAAAACAACCAATGTATGTGGGTGAAATCTGTGTCCAAGGCTAAGCCAAGCAGCACATCCAGTCCCCTTGGCTTTAGTAATTAGCTTAGAGACAGTCTCATAAATCTACTCATGCGGATGGGGCCAAAAAGATTTACTCACGGAACTTTTGTTGAGGTATTGGTAGAGGTCAGGGTGCTCTGTGTTCTGAGGATATGGTCTTGAAGCCTACAGGGACCCTGCGGGGAAGCTGAGAACAAAGCCAGGGAAGAAGAGCTGAGAGAAACATCCTGGTGGCATTGGCTAAGCCACGGGCTGGCCAAACCAGAAGCCCAAATGTGCCTATGCACTATGTGGCTACAGAAGACAATTGTTCGTTGCTTAGGCTTAAGCCAGTTTTCATTGTGTGTTCTGTTGTTTGCAACCAGAAGAGTTCTATCTAATGCAGAGGAAGCTGGAGTTTAGACAGTCACTGATCACCGTATTTTTTCCCATTTCACATATTTTAGGATTTAAGTTAAACACTGGTTATGAAGTAGATGTTCCTCACCCGCCACCAGTAGGCTGGGCTTTGAACTAGTGATGTGATTGCACTTTTAGTTGTCACCCCATACCTAGTATTAGTGGCAGCATGCTCGTGAAAGAGCTTGGCTGTGCCCAAGGTAAGTATAAAGATGGCTGGTAAGAAGCCAAGTCTCTTGGGAGGCCAAGGCAGGCGGAGCACAAGGTCAGGAGATCCAGACCTTCCTGGCTAACATGGTGAAACCCCGTCTCTACTAAAAATACAAAAAATTAGCTGGGCGTGGTGGTGGGCGCCTGTAGTCCCAGCTACTCAGGAAGCTGAGGCAGGAGAATGGCGTGAACCCGGGAGGCGGAGCTTGCAGTGAGCGGAGATTGCGCCACTGCACTCCGGCCTGGGCGACAGAGTCAGACTGCATCTCAAAAAAAAAAAAAAAAAAAGAAAAAAAAAGAAAAAGAAGCCAAGTCTCAATCCCATGACAGTGTAACCACCTGGCACAACCAACCTCTCATCTTGAGGGCTAGCTTTAAATAGCACAACTTACATTGCACATGAGATAAAGCCAGTGCAGCAGGTGAGTGGTGAATGTTGAATAACAGAGAGGCACTGTGTGGTCTAGGCAAATGCACCTACACAGTGAGACCCGAGAGAGCTAGGCTCAAATTCTCCCTAGCCATGTCAGCCCCCAGTACCTCATTCAGTTCTTTCGCCAGAAAATGAACGCTAATGACCTTATCTTGAAGCTTTGAGTATTGGGAGAATTCAAGTTAAATATGATGCATGCAACAAGCATGAAACAGATGCAGGGAAAGAAGTAGATTCCTCCCATCAACAGAACAATTTGCAAGAATATGCCTTGCACATGGTTTCATGTCACTTCCTCTCTGTTGTGCGTGTATGCGCGTGTGTGTGATTATTTTGTTTGTATTTTTATTGTTTTGCATTTCTCTTTCTCTCCTCTGGCTGATTTTGCTGGAGGGGGTAATATAGTTCTACCTTCCCCACTCTTAACCCCAAGAGGTCACTGGGGATGAAAATATCTCATTGGTGAGACACAGATTTTCTGGGTAAGAGACAAGTCAAAACAATATGTGCAAGGGTGGGGCTGGCTAGGACTTTCAGTTTGGAACCTTCGTTGCTATTCTATTGGTGTGGCTGAGATGTAGACAGTCTAACGTCCTTGCTAGAATGGCCCAATCTGTCTTCTTGCTTCAAAGTGGAATATTTTTCTGCCTTTCAACTCAGCTGGGCTGCAGGTTGTTCACCATTTGCCTATTCATCCTTATTGTGGTGGTGAAATGCAAATGAAGTCGTCTTTGATGTATTAGAAGCATAATAGCAATTTTCTGCCTTTCTTTCCCAGAGCCAAAGACTTCCCAAACCTCAGCACCAGGGAGATAATCTTAAGAGTGGCAGGATTATCCTGGAGCCAGGCTGGTGAGCATGTTGCCTTTTCTGTTAGGAGGCGTTCATTATCAAATCAGACTGTCAGGGAGGATCCTCGAAACTCCAGGAGAGAATAGGAGGGTTTTGATATTTGAAGCAGAAAAAAGTCGGAAAGTAATTAGTATGCATTAATTACAAATAATAATGATAATAATAATAATAATAACGTTTTGAGTTGGTGCCTAATATGAGAGTTGATTTGGGCTCCTTGCCACACTTCATATCTGTGGTTGCTGCCTTTCAAGTGGTCATGCATCCATTTTGAGATATGACAGTGATAGTCTGTTTTGAAACATTTAATTGCTGGCATTGTTTATTGAGAGAATTTTATAGCCTCTCTTAGGCATCTAATTCCACACAGCATCTGCTATGGATGTCACTGATTTAAGTATTTAGAAGAGAGAGTAGAAAGTAAATGGAGAAAATAAAATATTACATAATTCATTGCTGTGGAGGGACAAAAGAGTTTCGCTTGGACAATCAACACCTTAGAAGCTGCCGTACCCATAATCAAATGTGTGCCATATTTTGCCAAGTATCCCGGGCTGTCACATCTGCCATCACCACCTGTGATCATTTTCTTCCTCTTTTGCACTAAATAATCAATTATAAGATTCTAGGTTTTTCTCCCTTTACTCATTTATTACTGGCTCAAGACCTTGCTTCCAGTAGTGCCAGAGTGAGGACGCAGGAGCTTTCTGCTTCGGAGGACAGGACAGATGATTTGTGAATCATAAACTGGGCTAAGGACAGATACAGTCATTGACAAAGTGTGTGAATATCTGCTTTGAAAATGCTTTTAAAGTATAAAAACTCGCACAACTCCATGCTGCTGAAGTTTTGGGGCTGAGCCAGGCTCTCTCTGGGCTATCATTGGGAGGGTTAAATTGTCACAAACTTTCTAGAGAGCAATTTGGCACATGCATTGCTTTACCATTTAACCCAATATTTCCTATTCTATGAAGCCATCCTAAGAAAATGATCAGTGCCTAACACATATTAGATGCTCAAACATGGTGAACTGAATGAAAATATAAAGAAGAATATACATAAAAAGAAATGCATTGTAGCACTAATCCCCCTCCATTAAAAGAAGCAATATAAATGTTCAGTAAAAGGCAACCATTAAAGTATAATGGAGTATTATGTGGTAATCAAAAATGAGGTTTACTGAGTTTCTAATAGGACAATGATACTTATAAAATGTTAAGCAAAAAGGAATATAAAACTATGTATTCTATGACCTCAAGACAGACATGCATGGGAAAGAGAAGAGTGGTAAAATTATACCCTTATAAAAATTGAGTTTTTTAGAGATGGAATCTCACTGTGTCACCCAGGCTGGAGTGCAATGGCGTGACCTCAACTCACTGCAACCCCTGCCTCCCAGGTTCACCCAGGTTCCCAGGTTCTTCTGCCTGAATCTCCTGAGTAGCTGGGACTATAGGTGTGCACCACTACGCCAGGCTAATTTTTGTATTTTTAGTACAGACGGGGTTTCACCATATTCACCAGGCTGGTTTCAGACTCCTGACCTCATGATCTGCCCGCCTCAGCCTCCCAAAGTGTTGGGATTACAGGCATGAGCTACCACGCCTGGCCAAAATTAGTTCTTTATATCTCTGTATTTTTCAAAGTTTCCACAATGAACACACATTATAAAGATCTGTGTTTGTGTTAACAATGTAATACTTTAAATATGCATGAAGTAAGTAAAATATTCTGCAAAAAGATCCTATTACTCTAAGAAATATACAACAATACAAATTACTCTTATCATTTTCACATCTACCCCTATGAATGGATGCTAGATTTTCTTTAGAGTGTTTTACAGACAGAAGGAAGGCATCGTATCTGAAGGTCTTTGTGGTACCCACTTGGTCCTAGTTACATGTAAGGCAGACAAGAAATAGGATCGAAACATGGTCTGGTCACATCGGGTATCTTCATGGTACACTGTAGGGTCACATGTATACCCAACTCAAGCTGGTGCAGCGGAGCTATTAAAGAAGTGCTTGGTAGAAGATGACCTGAGACTGAGGAGATTTCTGATTGAGGGGTGGTGTGCTCTAGATTTGAGATGTTGAAAATGTGACATGTGGACTAACAACGTCATCACCCGGAAGCTTATTAGAAATTCTGAATTCCAGGCCCCCCAGACCCACTGCACTGGAATCTGCTGTCAGTAAGATCCCCAGTTAAGCCCAAGGTCGATCCAAGGTTAAGAGGCGTTACTAGAAAAGTCGTCTTGGGGGAGTGGATGCTGGGATGCGAAACCCTGGGGAGAATACACGTGGTTACGAGCACTCCTTTTTGGGAAGGAGAATTTGGTAGTCAAGGTAACTGATTTTCTGTAGATGGCAGGAAGTAGACTTTACCGAAGCTGTCCAAGCTGCACCAGGCCTCTTGAGATGATGTCGGAATCAGGGCTTATCGAATGGGTCATGAAGAAGTGAGGGTGGAGGCCGGTGGGAGACCTGGAACCTGGATGGGCTGCCAAGCAAGCTGGATGATCCCTTTTAGGATTGTGTGGTCCCAAAACCAGGGCTGCAGAGGCGAGTCCCTCAGAGGGGACAGCGACCCTAAAACTCTTTGACAGCCCTACCTGTCTTAGAATGATGAAATTGGCCTGTCTTTGTATTTTTTTTTCTACAAAAAGAAATTGAACAAGTGTATCCAAGGTGCCCAATGTGAAGTTCTACACTCCCTCTGGTAGTCAGTGAAGGCAGCCCCTCTAATTTGAGTTCTCTTTCTAAACATCCCAGTCAGATGCTTTCCTGTCTTTCTGACCAGCTGTAGCAAACCCGCCTGTGAGTCCCAAGGTAGGCTGCATGGTTACAGATGCCTGTTTTCAGACCTGTGATAGTTCCGATAGAATAAATCTAGAAAAACAAGAAAATAAGAAACATCTCTGAGTCTTTGACAAAGCTCAACAGATTCAATTTAAAGGGTTGTCCTTTACCTGAGACTAAGATCTTTTTTTTTCTTTTTTTGCTGTTAACATTTTTTTAAATAATGATGACTATTTTTCTCATAATGTTCTTGACAAAAGAAAAAGTTGGCAAACGTGTCGTTGACTTCTTTTCTTAGGTCTTTCCTAGGAACCTGGGCATTTTAAAGAAGATGCAGTTCCCATGTTGGTGGAGATCTGGTCCCATCTCTGAGGGAACAAACAGTCACTCAGAGGAAGCGGCCATGTGGCGCATTCCTAGAAAGTTGACAGTGCCTTGACTACTCCACCTCCAAACCAGCCCTCCCCCACGAGATTTCATGAGCCACAGTCACTTCTCCATTGCAAGCTGAAACTTGAACTATTTCTAACTTTAACAATAGGAATGATGCATTATATTCTAACATTAACTACTGTAATCCTATATCAGCAGGGGGCTTACCACCGTTTGGGATATAAACAGCACTGGCCCAAACTCATTTCCATTCCACGGCCTGTGGAAGCCAGGAGAGCTGTGCAAATTCCAGATCTGGGGCCCCAGAGCTTCGGCTCCGTTGGTCACTCCATCCCATCCCTGTTTCTGCTTCCCTGGAGCATTTCAGTTCCGATGGCCTCGCTATTCTGAACACAGCTGTCTCCCTTCTGCCTTCTTCTGCCCCCTCCCTACTCTCTCTCCTAATACCTTGGGTCTCACCTCTCTCCCCTTCAAGGGACATATCAAGCCTTCTCATCAGCACACACAGTACCCTCACTCATCTGTGGCCAGCCATTAAGACAATAAAATGTCACACTGGCACACTACTGTTAGCAAGAAATGAGATGTGACACCTCACCCCTGACCGTGACACGGTGGTAGATCAGGATCTGGCTGGGAGCTCACGACTTCAGCTGGGGTTGGTCCTCTGAGGAGCTGTTGTCACCTGGGCATTGCAGGGACCTGAGGCCTGAGCCTGGAGTCCTGCAGGACTGGACTTAGCCCTCAGGTGCTCACCCGAGCAGGCAGCCACATGCCTCTTGATTTTCTCTACAGCTGACCAGGGTGCGTGGTTGAATCTGTACCCTAAGCCTTATTAGACTTTCCCCTGTGTGTATAAATGAGTCTATTGTCCAAACTGGCTGGGGGTACCTTCTGGCAGATCTGGAAAAAGATCTGGATCCTTTCATATCTGAAGGTGACCTCAGCTTTTAGGCTTCAGTTTTCTGAGGACAGAGTCTTTACCTGATGCTCACAGCTGCTCACAGCCTTTCCACTCACGCAGCCTTCCATGTGGGAAACGTTCCTCATTCCTCAGTGTCCCTGTCACAGAGAATAATGTCATGCCACAGCACACTGCCCAGGGCACAAGTGCTTGGCACTGAGAGAGACCCAAGGAGTCCAAGTGCTCAGCTGCTGCCGGCTTGCAGGAGACGTGCAATTGCTCAGGCTTATCACAGCACGTTTGAAAGCCTGCCTTCTTGCCATTTCCACCTTTTCACTTGGGTAGGATTGTATTTTCCTCGAATCTCCATTTTCCACTGTGCTCATGGCACAGACAGAAGCACATTAGACCTGTAACTTGAATCACAGACACCTTGACATTTTGTTCCAGAATTAGAATGTCCCAAAGGCTTATGCCAGAGAGCAAGACAACTCTTTTGGATGTATTTTAACAGGTGGCCTCTGCTACACCCCAGGGCCTACTTCATTTGGGAATTGAGATGAATTGGGAAAGTGCCTCTCATATCCCAAACTGGGCCCCAGGTCCTGGGGATAAAAAGATGAATAAAGGCAGGAGAGAGAGACTGTAAATAAATACCTAGCATGCAATTTGTAAACATATGTGAAAATACTCTAAAAAGAGAAAGAGAAGCAAACCCACTGTGCTTGTGTGGTTCAGCATCGGGGTAAATGGTCCCTGAGGGTGAGAATTGGGCCAGGGTAAGCCAGGCTTTGCTGCAGAAACAAGCCTGCACAAGTTCAGTGGCTTGAAATGTCAAAGTTATTCCTCCATCTAGGACATGTCTGTGTGGTGTGGGTGAGCTCTGATCCATGCAGGGGTCTGGGCTGATGGAATCCTTACTGGTGTTGGATCAGGGAAAAGGAAGAAGCAGAACAGACATTGGATCTTAAATGTTGCAGCCCAGAAGAGACACACATCACTTCTACCTGCATGTCATTGGCCAAAGTAAGTCATGTGGCCAAGGGTACTTGACAGTGTGGGAAAGTGCAAGCTCATCGTGCTCCAAGAAGGAAGAGGAGAAGCCTGCTGACAGCCACAGGGGGAAGACATTCCACCAGCAAGGGCTACACAGGGAGGCAAGTTCAGCGGGGCTGGGAACCCATGCCCAGGTTGGTGAGAAGCTAAGGCATGTGGATGTGCTTCCTGGTAAGCTGATGCCTGTCACTACAGCACCATTATTTGAATGCCTGCCTATGGGGCACTGGATACCGAGAGCAGATGCACAAGACAATAGACCTCATGCAGGGGGAGAAAAAGTAGGGCCCCACAGCCCAATGCACTTTCATCCGGGGGCTCCTTGAGGGTCAGAGCTGGCCCTTATATGTCTTTTTGCCTCTGGCCCTGTTGGGTCTGTGTAGGTTCTCAGGACTTGACCCACAGCTGATGGAATCTGAGAGAGCCCTGTGGGTGCTGAGGGCATGCTGCAGGGACAGGAAGGCTGGCCCTAAAGACTTGTCCCCACCTCATGATGCGTACAACTAAGTAAGGTGAGCCTCTTCATCTCAGCCTTTCACAAAAGAGGCTGCATGGGTTCCAGGCAGCTAGTCTGGAGTAACAAAGCACCAACATTTCAGTAGCTGAGGACAGCAGAAGTTGAGTTGTTGCCCATGCAGGGGTCCTGAGAGTGCCCTGGCTCCTCATGCATGGTCTCTGGGTGGGGTCTTTACCTGGGCTGCTCCAGGGCTGCACATGGATGCTATGGTTACTTGGAAGGAGCCAAGGGCTGAAGAGCAGGCGTTCCTATTCCCAGCTCAGGCATTGCTCATGTCTGTGCATGTTCCAGGGCAGAGGACATAGTCCCATGGCTGCAGCAAAGTATAAGAGAAGCTGGGAAATATAATCTAGCTGTGCCTGTGTAGTCTAGCATAGCCTCCAACTCATGGAAGGGAGGAACACTTGATAAAATGGGCTTAGTCAAAGTCACAGACTATTCTGAAATTCGTTTTTTCCTTCCCTGATTGCCTAGGAGAATGGCAAACTGGACCATTTATTTCCAAGGAATGGGTCATAAAATTGTGGGAGAATGTTGCCTGGATTAGGATGAACACAGCTCTCCTTTGAAACCAGGCCATGCTCATGACTATCCTGTTCTGCAGGAAGAGCCTATCACTTCCTGAGAACACACTCATCCACTGAGGCTTAAAGCCATTCCCCACCATCTGGAGAGACTCATCAGGATCTGAGTAAGGCAAGGGCAGTGTCTTCTTGCTCTTGTGGTCATTCCTGCTAATTCCAGCATATAAGGCTGATGCGGTGCTTCTAGAGTCTTTGGGCACCCAAGACCGCATTGCCAATGACAGGGACTCCAGCCAAAGGCTGTCTGGCCTCTGGAAGGAGCCCCTTGAACCCAAATCCATTTCATCAAGTCAAATCCTTTTCCATCGTAGCTGAGAATCAGCACTTGGCTTTCTAAACAGTGATTCAGAAAACAGGTGTCTTTACAGAGCAATAGGAATCACTGTGTTTGTTGAATCTACTTGAGTTTATTTAAAATTATTTGTTGTATGTGTGGGAAAGCTTGCCCGAGCTTGGGGTTTGCTGCTTGTGGCTTGCCGTTGGAGTTCTGCCATATAGCCACCTGTGTTTCATAGCCTGCTATCTGATTACAGTGGAGATGCAGTATCTGACTTTATATATGTTCTCACTTGTCTTACATCTTCCGATTTCATTGAATATAATCACGTTAAGGTAAAATGTGTTTAAACTGCTAATGGACTGGGCCATTGACTTTAATGACATTCTCAATACTACATTTAATTATCATACAAGCTTTTCTTGATGATCGTACTTCCCAGGGTCAGTTGGAGTTATGTTAAGTACACTTAGGCGGATAATAATGAATGAAACAACTCTTTTATAATCTAGGAGAAGTAGAAGCTCTTATTATGTGGAGGATGAGGCAGACACTCTGCAAGCACCTGTGGGGCACGTGACCATGCTGAGGACTGTCCTGTACCAGTGCAGAGAGTTTTGGCACATCTTAGAGAAGATGCTGATGTTCTGGAGGCAGGTGGCACTGAGCCAGGAAGTCCCATGGCTGGGTGGTGGTTGGAGAGAACCCTGGAGACAGGAAGCGCTCTCAGCGGCAACCAGAGTCCCTCTGGGAAGTGGCTGCTGCTGTTTCTGGAATGACACTGTGGGTCCCAAGCCATCTTCTAGACAGTGGCATGTTCCTGGGCCAGCCCTGCAGAGTCCTTGTTGTAGCAGTTAGAACTTGGCAGGAAATAGGGGACCCATTCAATCTGGGGTATTTGAGCAGAGTTTAGTAAGGGGACTATTTACCAATTGTGGTCAAGGTATGAGGAGGAGATCTTAAGGGAGAGTGTGATCTCCCTGAGCTGCTAACACTAGGGGCATGACTAGGCCTTGGAGGGCAGGGAAGAGTGGTCACTAGCCCCAGAGAGCACTGCCTGGCAGCAGCTATGGCTGCTGGTGGAGAGAGGCAGTTACAACTGCCATCTGATAGGGAGGTTGCTGGAGGGGCAATCACACCTGGCTCCACCTTCCCTTCATCCTTGGAATCTCCTGCCAGTGCCCCTCATTGACTAAACCCCAAGCTGAAGAGTAAAGCTAAAGGGTAAAGAAGCCATATGATGCACCCAGACCTGTCCACCTCCTGGGCATGGAGCAGGAGGAGGGCGAGTGTGAGGACAAAGAGCAGACAAAGCAGAATCCCCATCTGCAAACCTCCCCAGGCCAGAGGCTTGCTCATGGCCAGGCCCACCATAGAAGCTTAACCAGTAAGAGAACAGTGAATTGTTCTTAGAGAAGAAAGAGGTGGAATAAGAGGAGGATCTGGTTTTGGGAAGTTTGCATTCTAGTCCTGACATGGTCCCTGACTGGCATGGACCTGGGCAACTCATGGGACCCCAATTTTCTCATGTTCAAACTGAGGACAATGATGGTCATCCCTGAAGGTTTCTGTGGGGCCCATATAGAAATAGAAATGGAGCAAATATAAAGTACATTCAAAGAAGGGGAAACAGCAAAGGCAAAGGTGTGGAGGTGTGAATGTGTGGTCATGCCCAGTGAAAGAAGCAGAGAGAGAAGACAGCTGGCATTCTCCTGATCACAGGGCCACTGGGGCTATGCCAGGGAGTTCAGAATTTTCTTAGACTACTGAGGAGCACTGAGAACTCAGGCAGCAAGGGCCGGGGGCTTGGCCTCTGTCAGCAACAAGAACAGAGCAAGGGCTTGAAGGTGAATGGAACTTAGGGAAAGGCCAGCCCAATGACTGATTGTTTCAGCTGCCATTGTAGAGAAGGTAAGAGGTTTATCCAACAGTGTATGAATCCTATGTTAATTATTAGTGTAACAATATTACCACAAACTTAGCAGCCTAAAGTGACATATTAATATCTCAGTTTCTATCTGTCGAAAGACTGAGCATGGCTTAACTGTGTCCTCTGCAAGGCTTTAATTATAGTATTGGTGTAGGGCTGTATTCTCATCTGAAGGCTCAACTGGGGAAGATCTGCTTCCAGAACCATGTGTTTGTTGGTGATGTTCATTTCCTTGCAGATCAAAGATGGGAAGGCCAAGTTTTTGGCTGGTTATTGGCTGGACATCAGCCTCCACTCCCATGGTGTGGCCTCCACATAGGGCAGCTCACAACATGGTGACTGACTTGCTTCTTCAAAGCCTGCAAAGGGAAGGTCTGCCAGTGAGGCAGATGTCACAATCTTATGTAAGGTAGTCACATGCAACTTGTCATTCTGCCATTTTCTGTTGGTTAGAATCAAGTCACTGGTCCCACCTACACTTCTGGGTGGGAGTGGGGCACTAAACAACGGTGTGGACTCCATGAGGGAGGGTCATGGGGCCACCTTAGTATCTGTCCAGGACACATGCCAAGACACATATGTCAAGTTATGCCACTTAAAAACACAATAACTACCCAATATAAGCATGCATGTGTGTGTGTGTGTGTGTGTCTGTAAATGTTCTCTTTTTTTTCTTAAAGGCAAATAAAACTTGGGTTGCATAAGAGGGCTATTCATTTGAAGTATATTATTTCTTTAAGTTTTGGCATCAGAATTCAATTATGTTTCTATAAGAAAAAGAGCCATGGATAAGTCCCAAAAGTATGTTTGAGAAACCCCTGGGAATTCCACTGGCTTCAGTAAGAGAAACAATCACTTCAGAAACTACAATTTTATTCCATAGAAATGGCTTTTGATGGGGAATTACCACAGTAAAAGAGGGGTTTTTATATTGCAAAATTAACTTTTTAGATATTCAGCCAAATGACAACAGAATAAAAAATTAAATGCTCAAGTAACTGACAAAACTCCCAGGATATATCTGTGAATTGGCATTAGACATTATGAAAAAATATTATTTGAAACCAGAAATCTCATTGTATGCAATTCTAGTAATGTCAGATTTATAGAGATAATATAATTTACATTTTAATATATGTAAAAGGAATCATGAACAAGTTGGTTTTTAGGATTTTCAGTTTATAACATCTTCCAGATTGAATGTAATATATGGGAAATGGTACTACAATGTTACCCCAAGAAGACCATGGGAAAGAATTTGGGCAGTAACTAGATATATTGCTAGTTGTTTTAAAACTGTATTCAATGCATGTGTCTCTATGCTTTTATGTAACTGGATAGTATTGTGATTAATTAACCCTCAAATTTTTTCAACTTTATCTGAACTTTTTAATAAAACATATTCATTATTTTCTCAGCTATTTTTTTCCATGCATCTGCCCATTGCATGAGTTAAGCACATTAATTATGATAAACAAAAGATAAAAGAAACAGCAGGTATTTCCTTCTATGTTCCACAAATAATTTAATTATTTAAATTTTACCAGTTTGTTTGATTCTCCCTGGGCCAGGCTTTGTGCAGGAAACCTTCCTGGGTGTAGTCTCCAGACCTTCTGCAGAGAATATGTGGTGATTTGTCCCAGGAATTTGGGGAGATGGTGCTGGGCCTTCTAGTCCTTTCACTCTGTGATCAGCCGAGTGACAAATGTCCGATCAACTTCAAAGTCTAGGGAAAAGGATGTATTTGCTAAGAGAGTTTGCTTGTTTGGAAGAGAGAGCCACGGGCAGAAGGAGAAGGTGGAGGATTCAGGGCTGCCCTCTGATCCCAGGTCTTTCAATGGGATTCCCTGGGAGCCTCCCTGTACCCACACCACCCCCCATCAGGAGCATACACAGGAGAGCGCTGATGTTCCTTCTTTTTAGTGCTAACAATCCCCTATTTCATGGTTTCCGGACGCCTGATCCCTTTCCTGCTAAAAACTTTGCAGTTAGTCTTGAAAGAAACAACCTAAACCTAAACAAAAGCATTTTAATTATTTGTTTGGATTTAGATTCTCTCAGACAGCCCCATCCGAAGGGGCTGTTGGAAGAAAACGTCTCATTTGAAGATACGTTGAGAAACCCACTCTGGAAAAGTTGATGGGACTATAGCTTACATGGGAGCATTTTTGAGAACTGGGGCAGCTCTCCCAACTGATTGTATTAGAGGTCCCAGGTTAACAGGACCCCCTCACACAGCCGTGTGGTGTGTGAGCTGCACAACATCAGGGCAGGAGTTGATGTGGCCCACAATGTGAATGGCACTCTCAGAGGTGAGCAGTGAGATGCCCCGCAGAGTGGTAGATTGGAAAAGTGGAGGCTGAAGTGGGACCAGACAGCACTGGCACGGCTTGACTTTGGCAATGGGCGACGGGGAAAATCGAGGCGCAGGTGAGAAAGGAAGGCAGGTGAAGCGCCCGACTCACTCCAAGCCGGGGGTCTGAATCAGATCTGCCTGGAAGTGGCTGGGGTGAGCTTGACCTCCATCTCCCTAGAAGTGGACCCTCGGGTAAACCACCCAGGTGCCCAGGTTCCCCTTCATAATGAAGGCGCTCATTTCTCCAGCTTCTAGAAGTGTTGGCTTGACGCCTCACTGAATCTCCAGGAATTGCCCTTGGCAGCAGAACTCTGCCTTGCCCGAGGTTAAGCCCCTCTTCAGGGACAGCCCATGTCCACTCGCTGGCCACTGAGGAGCCCCTGGCTTCGGTCTAGGACAGCTCAAGTGACCCGTGGCCTCCTCTGTGGCCCCTGTTGCAGCCGCATCACAGTTCACCTCCTCCCTCTGTCTGGTGCCCAGGTCACCCCCCTGCCTGCGGTGCCCAATGTCTTAAGTCTGTTTCTTCGGAAACAGAACCTGAAACACCGGCCTCCACCAGCCTGACCCAAACACCAACTTTTTCTCCGTCTTTAAACCTTTGCAAGCCAATCACCCCTTCTGCACTGTTTCTCCTCAGCCTCTCTCCCCAGGCTTCTCCATGAGCATGGCTTCCAGACTTGGGATTTGTGGCTTCTTATGGTTCTCTAAGATTCCTGGAGCTTAGGAGGAGGCAAAAAGAAGGAAACAGGCGTTTTCTTGGAAATAGCTGGCATCTTTGCCCAGAGTTAGGCCATGAATGCTGCAAATCCTAGAATTCCAGAAAGAAAGGGCAAATTTTGCAGTTCACATTGACTGCTATATCTAAGTTTAATTCCACCACATTATTTTTTGTGTGTGTATCCTCTCCCTCTCCATCTTTTTCTTTCCTTTCTTTGTCCTGGATTGGATTGGATTGGAAGGGTTTTGTTTGTTTGTCTGTTTTAATTATTTCATTGTTTTTCCTCTTTCAAGTTTGAGAGCCTCTCAGATTCCGTTTTTTTAGGGGTTACCCTGGAAATTACAATATGCAAACAATTTATGAAAGTTTAAAGTCAATCACAGTCTTTTTTCTACACCAAAGTAATACAAAAGACTTGGGGTATTTTAACCAATCACTACCACCGCTTCGATAGTTTAGTTCTTTTGTTCTTTATCTGCTCTACTGGACATAATTATTACTGTCATTCTTATTTTCCCAGAAATTCTTTCCAACACTGAAGGCCTTCCAAGAGGGGAGAATCTTTCCTGTAGTTTCTTTTAAAATATTTTTATTATCTTCACTTCTCGGCAGCCTTACTTGGTTTTCCTAGGTCTTTCTTCTCATTTTTCCTGCTTGAGATTATCTTGACTTCTTGAGTCTGTGGATTAGTGTCTGCCACTGGTTTTGATTTTGGACAATTATCAGTCCTGATCTCTTCACAGTTTTCCAATTCTGCATTTCCCCTCTCTTCCCAGGACTCCTATCAAGCATGTGCGGTGGGCATGCTTGCTATCTTCCCATACTCCAGACCATCTCTTCTGAATTGTCCACCCTTGTCTGTGCTGAATTTGTCTTTTTTCTTTTTTTAATCAGTGTTGTTCAATAATTTGTTCAATTATTGAATTCAATAGTTTGTTCAATAATTTTCTCTCTGCTTAGTCCATCCTGCTGTCAAATATGTGTATTGATTTTATTAAACTTTCAGTTAATGTATTTTTCACTTCTAGACACTATGCGGCCCCTTTTCAAATCTGCTAATGTCACTTCTTATTGTTTTCCCTTTCCCACAGATTTTAAAATTTGTCCTTCATTTATTTAACCATAGCAAGCACAGTGAACTTATCATGCCTATCTGGTGATTCCAACACTAACTATTTTGATTTTTTTTTAATGACACTATGTGGTCCTGTGAACGTTAACCCTAAGAAAACTGTACTACTGTGCCTTCCTTGGAGAGGCTCTGCAGTTGTTCCTCCTGGTACTGTCATCTGTGGGTCCAACGCAATCCATGTTCTTACCTGGCGCCTCCCTGGCCACCCAAGTTCTGTAGACTTGGGATACGGCTATGCACCATCACTGCCTTGGGGCCACAGTCTCTGAGTGACAGGACACTTTTGCTGTCTGTCTTCTTCTCCTCTGCTCAGTCCCAAGGGAATCTCCTCTATTCATCCCCAGGAACGAAGACATGAAAGGGTTCATTGATTTTCATCACATCATCCTCAAGAGCTACCCAAGCCCAGGAGAGTGGGCTCCAGAAATGTCCTCAGGGTCATTTAAGATTCTAATTCCAGAATATGGCCTGGAAGCTCCCTACTACTATTTCAGTTCTTCTCTGCTTTTTAGGATGTCTGTTTGGCAATCATTTTTCACTGTTTTCAATGGCAGTACTCTGGAATCTAAGTTATAGATCTCAATAACTTAGCCGTCATTATTGGAAACATTCTTTCCTGTTGATCTTCCCTACTGACTGATATCACACTTTAATTCTGAGAGTGACTACCTTAATATAACTTTTATTGATATATAATAGGCGTACATAGTTCTGGGGGTGCAGGTGATAATTAGTTCATGCATATTATTTGTAAAAATCAAATCAGTGTAACTGGGATATCTATCACCTTAAATGGTTGTCTTTTCTTCATGCTTGAAACATTCTCATTCTTCTTTTCTGGCTATTTTGAGGCATGCAATAGATTATTATAAACGGTAGTCACCCTACTGATCTATCAAACACTAGGTCTTATTTCTTCTATCAAACTGTATATTTCTACCCATTAATCACCCTTTCTTCATCCTTCCCTTTTCCTACCCCTTTCCTGACCTCTGATAACCACCAATCTACTCTCTATCTTCATGAGATCCACTATTTTTTGTGGCTCCCACATATCAGCAAGAACATGTGATATTTATCTTTCTGTGCTTGGCTTATTACACTTAACATAGGGACCTTCTGTTTTATCTATGTTGCTGCAAATGACAGGATTTTCTTTTTCATGGCTGAATAATATTCCATTGTGTATAAATGTAAGTTGAACAAAACAACCTGAACATCTTCTTTACCCATTCACCCATTCATAGGCATTTAGGTTGATTCCATATTTTGGCTATTATAAATAATGCTGCAATAAATATGAGAATGCAGATATCTCTTCAATACATGAATTTCCTTTCTTTTGGGTGTATACCCAGTAGTGGAATTTCTGGATCATATGGTAGTTCTATTTTTAGTTTTTTGACAGACCTCCATACAGTTTTCCATAGAGGTTGTATTAGTTTACATTCTTATCAACAGTGTATGATATTTCTCCTTTCTCCACACCCTAACCAGCATCTGCTATTCCCTCTTTGATAACAGCCATTTTAACAGGGGTGAGATTATATCTCATTGTAGTTTTGATATGCATTGCACTATGGTTAGTGATGCTAAGCAATTTTCCATATAACTATTGGCCATTCATATGTCTTCTTTTGAGAAATGTCTTTTCAGATCTTTTACCCATTTTCCAATTGAATTATTTGTTTTTATTTTTTGCTATGGAATCATTTGAACTCTTTATATATTTTGAATATTAATCCCTTGTCAGATGAATGGTTTCCGAATATTTCCTCCCATTCTGTGGGTTGTCTCTTCAATTTGTTGATTGTTTCCTTTTCTGTGCAGAAGTTTTTTGGTTTGATGTGACCACATGTGTGTGGTTTTGCTTTGGTTGCCTGTGCTTTTGCCGTCTCACACAAAAAATCTTTGTCCACACCAGTGTCCTGGAGCCTTTCCCCAATATTTTCTTCTAGTAGTTTAATAGTTTCAGGTCTTAGATTTAAGTCTTTAATCCATTTTGACTTGATTTTTGTTGGTTTGAAAACACATTTAAAGCATATTCTCTATCAATATTAAGCATAAAACATTGTCCTTTGATTTTTACTGTTATAGTATTTAACACAAAGATATTAATTTAATTTTTTTCAGTTTTCCTGGGGTTTTAAACTCCCCTAATAAATGGACATTTAATGTTGCAGAGGAGAAATCTGAAGCCAATCTAACTTACTTTGTGTAAGCAGCACCTTTTCATTTTTGCTTTTGTTTTTGTTTCTTGCATGGATACTTGTCAGGTTTTAAAAAATTAATCCTTAAAACTCCAAGCCTTTTTTCAATGTATGCGTATGAGGACTTTGCTTTTCGAATCCAATTTTTGCCGGTGGTAAACTATTTCAGACTTTAGATTGAAGCTTTTTGTTTTTTTCTGTCTTAAAAAAGATGTATTCTGCAGGGGTTGCTTCCATTTATTCTGGTCTCTTTTTCATGAAAAGCAATCACCTACATAGCTGATCTCCATCCTCTGCTGTTCCTATCTATCATGTTCTCTCTTACTATTTTGTTTTGTTTTTTTTCTTCTGTATCCTCACTCCTTAGAAGGTCATCAACTCCTTTATTCACTGATCTGAGGTTTTCTTGAGGGGCCAATCCTTTGTTTAGAGCCTCTGGTTCTGTTTTATTCAACATTTTTGACATCATTTCTTTCCTTTAATTTGCTCTTTATTGGTGCCCTTCACTGCCTTTCATCCTGTTATTCTTTCATCCTTTTCTCATCCTTTGTCTCTCGATTCTAAGAGCTCTTCTCCTATTTTTTAAAGGTCTTTCTGAGAGTTCCAATAGGTGCTGTAGAACTGTAATGAATCTTATTTTTGTAAGTTTTTGTGCACATTTTTCTTTTTTTTTAAACTTTTATTTTAAATTCAGGGGTACATGTGCAGGTTTGTTATATAGGTGAACTTGTGTCATGGGGGTTTGTTGTACGGATTGGAAAAATCACCCAGATATTAAGCCATAGTTATTTTCACTGTTGGTTATTTTCCCTGATCTTCTCCCTCCTGCTACTCTCCACCCTTCAATAGGCCCCAGTGTGTGTTGTTTCCCTTTATGTATCCTCATGTTCTCATCATTTAGCCCACACTTATAAGTGAGAACATGCAGTATTTGATTTTCTGTTCCTGTGTTAGTTTGTCAAGGATAATGGCCTCCAGCGCCTTCCATGCTCCTGCAAAGGATGTGATCTCATTTTTCTTTGTGGCTGCATAGTATTCCATGGTGTTGTATGTGTACCACATTTTCTTTTTCCAGTCTACCATTCACATTTTTCAAAAGTACCTTTTTTCTATATTGTGAGTTCTTGTTTTTTAATGTCAAAGAATCTTCAGAATCTTTGGATTTTTTTTTCTCTTCACTTATTAAGGAATGCAGAGACATCTCTCCAGGTCTGGTAAGTGGATATAAAGAGATTGGGTGAATTCCACCTTTCCTGGTGCTACAAAATGCTCATCTCATACATTAGGCCCGAATAGGAGTGGACCTAAGTGTGTTCTGAGAGGCGAGCTGCTTCCACCTCAAGGGGTGGAGGGGGAGTTCTGGCCAATTCCAACAGGTGGATTCCTTTCTCAATAATTTCCCTCCCCCACTCATCTGTCAATTATCCCATCTTCTAGCAGTGATCTAGTACCTTCTCTGTACAGTACCCACAACTGTGTGCTGAGTTTAAAAATAAGGCAATGATAGCTCTTGCCTGCATGGAGCTTAGATGATGGTAGAACAAACACATATTAAATAACTAATTACATAATTTAGTTATATAGTTCAACAGCTCATGAGAGCTACTACACAATGGGATAAGCTTTAATACCCAGCTCTCTGCTCTCCATCATGGCCTTTGCTGCTGGGACAAGGTATGGATTATTTTATTATTATTATTATTATATTATTATTATACATCATAGTATTTAAAGGGTGGGGATTCTTGATGGAAACAGAATTCCTTCCAGGACACTATAGTCAGTCTGTAGCTTCAGTTAGGTGTTCTCTTCTCTGATGTGTTTTTGCTTTGAGATGCTGTTGAACAAACCATGGGTCCTTCCACTGGAAGGCATTTTCCCAAAATTTTGATGGAGAGAGGAACGGTGGCTTCCAGTGGATGTTCCCTGGATGTGCCTGGTGTCACCTGCAGGTTATGCTCCCACCTGGCCACTGCAAGGGATGTGCGGGGGGTGGGGCATCACACACACCTTTCATTGTTAGTTCCCTTTTGGACTTTTGGTGGTGTTTTGGTGAGATAAGTAAACAATGGTGCTGAAATCACCCTTTTCCTCAAATATTTTGCTATTTTGTTAAACTTAAGGGCATGCAGTCACCGTCTCCATTGTTACCAAAGATGGTAACTTGGGAAGATTTCTAACAGAGCTGTAGAGAAGAACTAATTGTGGATGGGAAGTTAGGGGATTGTGGTTCCCATCCTGCCTTTTCCTCCACTAGCCCTTTGTCTCTTCTTTTCTCTGGGTCTCACTTCACTCTTCCTAAAAGGGGGTAGTTGATCTAGGTATTAAAACCAGAAAATGTCTGAAATATTTTGTAATTTATAGGATAAGGAGACTATTAGAATGAAAGTCTCACGTTGGGAGAGCAGAAAAGGAACAGAGCAATCAGAAAAGGCAGAAAAGGGAGGGGAAGAGGGAAGGACAGCTGAAGCTAAAAGGCCACACCCAGAAAGAGGAGGAGAAGAGGAGTGGTGGGGGGTGTCACACATGATTCCCAGTGGAAACAGCAGCCCTCCAGCTGATGCGCTGGTACATGGAATTTTTTAAGACAAAGGTCCCACAGTCTACAGAATCAAGGTTGATTGCCTTCCCATCTGCCTTGTTTCTGGTGGGACTGTCAGATGCATGATATCACCAATGACAATGGAAATGGTGTGTTATTCCTCCCTTGCTCTCTCTTTTGGAGATGCTTTGTGTTGGGACAAGGAGGCAACATTTTCCACTTATTGTAGATGCTTTACATCTGTCACTTCTGTGAGGGTTTGTCTTGTCCTTCATGGATGTTGCTGTGTTTGCTATAGAAAGTGGAAGTTTTGAACCAACATTTCTGTTAACCCAAGAATCACTGATTTCAATACACAATTATTCGTTGTCCTCTATTAGAAAATCTTTTTATTTGCTAAAAATGTTTGAAAAAGAATTTGCCCTAGAGTCTTTCTGCAGAACCATCCTGTTTTTCTGATGCTGTCTGTTTGTCCTCTGTGGGGTGGTTGCTGGTTGCCTTTGTCTTTGCAGTGATTATGTAGATAGGTGAGGATGGTGGGGGGGTTTGGTGGTTCCTACAGTTATGTTGTACTGCTCAGAAGGTCCCATGACCTAGACTGGGGAGCAGTAAGCTACTGAATAATGTTCATGGCACTTGGAAGAGGCCTCAGCATCTGTGGTCAGTTAGTTTAGCCCTGGTCCCCAAGGGTAAGCATACTCTTCCTTGGCTGGCTGCTTTCTCAAAGTGTGTGTCACTATCCCTGCTATGCATGGATTGGTGAAACCCACCCTTCCTGGCTTTTCCCTGCAAATAATTCTAGACTGACAGGCAGAAGGAGCAAGTGAGGCAGGAGAATAGGGTCCAGAGGCAGGGAACCTAAAGACTTCCTGGAACTAAATCAAATGGAAACACTTCAGCTATGAGAGAAATACCCTCTTTATTTACACAAGGCATATGCGGAATAAATTACTTTGTACCTTTACTTTCTCCTCTTCATTTACATAGGGTGTACACCAAGTAAATACCTTTGTAATTTAACTTTAGCCTCTTCATTTACATGGGCATACACCAAGTAACCAATGGAAACCTCTAGAGGGTATTTAAACCCAGAAAATTCTGTAACTAGGCCCTTGAGCCACTTGCTCAGCCCACTGCCACCCTGTGGAGTGTGATTTTGTTTTCAATAAGTCTCTGCTTTTGTTGCTTCATTCTTTCCTTGCTTTGTTTGTGCGTTTTGTCTAATTCTTTATTCAAAATGCCAAGAACCTGGACACCCTCCACCTGGTAACACCAGGACTTATGTGAACTTGGACACTCTCCTCCACTGTTTGCTTGGGAGTGGGAGTCACTGTACCTCTCTTAGGCTCAGTTTCTTCATCTATGAAAATGAGGTAGTCAATGGGGTCATTTCTAAAAATGTCTGTGATTCACCTTCCCTACTAATGTCTGTGATTCACCTTCCCTACAATTCTAAAGAAAGCCATTAGCAGTGTTAAATTTATATCACTATTTCTTCATGAAAGAGGAGATTGAGACGATTGTTTGGGAGGATCATCATGTTGAGTTTGACAAGGCTGACCAGAAGGCCAGCCTGTTGACAAAGGCTAGGCAGACCCAAGTCTGCAATCTCTAAGCAGGGTCACTGCTCAGCAGAGGCAACTCTGTTCTGTATCTGACAACTGCACTCTAAGGAGATTTGAGCAAGAAGGGAAGCACGAGAGAGACAGAAATTAAAAATATGGAAGATAGAAAGGGCTGTTGAGAGAGAAAAATCAATTAAAGTCCAACCAGAGTTACACACAACTCACCTGTTCCCCAGATGATGGACTTTCTTGGTTTTAGGGAAATTTGCATGCAACCAACTCACATCAGAAGCTTTAAAAAGCCATTAATTTTGGCATTATTTTTCTATTTCAAAACCAAAGAGAGGATTATAAACAGTTTAAAGAGCTTTAAAATGCTAGCACCATTCATCAGAGACCCCAGTGAATACCCAGAAGAATATGAAAATGGACAAGATTCTGTTTCATTCCTGAAAGCTCCCTGAACCTTCTACTTTTTCATGCCTTGATGTTGGTGCCTATGAAAAGCAACTGTCCCCTGAGGTTCCCGTAAGGGGCTTCACTGGAAGTCAAGCAGAGTGGGTGAAGGAACAACACTGACTTGAGTTCTCTCTGTGTTTCTGATGGTAGGAAAAAAACTTCTAGATTATCTCACAAACACATAGAAAACATAAAAAGAGGCAAAATTATGCAGAAGCACATAAATTATGTAGATGATGGAAAGCCTATGCAAAACATGATATGTGCACATAATAGCATATTTCCCCTGGGGCTAATTGCATCCTTTGGGTATCTTTTGAAGCATCTGAATATTCAGAAGAAAGCAAATTTATTATAATTTGAAAAATACCATAATAAATAAGGCTGAAAGAATAACACACATTGTATTGGAAAGGGGAAACTCACAATCTGGCCATTTCCCCCAGTTTGACCAAAGTGTGGAGCTACCGAATGCAGTCAAACCTTGGTGATAAGATTCACTGGAGTGTTTCTTTGTCTTCCATAATTTCTTCTCCCAGGTAGACAAGTTGTGCAAAATCCATTCACTCATTCAACAAATATTGATCTGTTGTCACAACAGCATTCCTTCACATTTTTTACCATCCAAAAAGTATTTCCTGAGGCCTGTAACATGCCCAGCAGTGAGCTATCCCCTGGCGGAACTTGTGAACATAGTATGACAGAGAGGCTGAGGGAAGGAAGAAAGACCATATTCAGGAGAACTAACAGGAGCTGTTTATTCAGAGCTCAGAGCTATGGCAAGGGGGTTGGCCACTGTCACTTGTGTCTGGCAGAGACTCCAAGGCAGGTGGAGGAGTGGGGAAGCTTTGTGATGGAAAAGGAGGCTCCAGGGGCACCCTGAGTGGGGGCTGTTAGCCTTGGAGAGCTGAAGGGAGCTCATGAGAAGAAGATCCATTTGGGGAGCACATTTGGCTTTCCCTGGCTGGTCCTGAGTTGGAAACAGGAGCACAAATAAAGGAAGTTGACAGATATCAACAAAGTCTTTAGCGTTTGGGGCCAACTGCTACAAAGGTTGAGGGTTAGAGTTCTGTTTTTATAGATGGTTTGGCCATTGTTTGTTTTCTGTTCAGTTTCCTCAGTCCAATCACCTGGTGATTACTTGTGGGCCTTTGAAGGCACAAGAGAGGGCCTCCTGCAAAGGACGGAGCCAAAGTGATGTATCCAAGGCCTCGTATTAGTCAGCTCCAGCTGCTGTAACAAAGTGCCCCAGACGGGGGCTTCAACAACTCAAACTGATTGTCTCACAGAGGCTGGAAGTCCATGATCAAGGAGTCTGCAGAGTTAGTCCCTTCTGAGCACCCTGAAGGAGTATCTGGAATGCGTGGATGGTTTTAAATCTAGATCTATTCCAAGCCTGTCCCCTGGCTTCTCACAGCCTCAGGCTTCCCATCTTTGGCTTGTACATGCTGTCACCCTGTGTCTTCCCATTATCTTCCCTCTATGCATGTCGTCTTTGTGGCCAAATGTCCCCTTTTAATAAGGACACTAGTTATATTGATTAGAGCTCATTCTAGTGGCCTCATCTTAACTTGATCATCTGCAAGAAATGCAAATAAAGTCACATTCACAGGTCTTGGAGGTTAGGACTCCAACATCACTTCATGGACCCAATTCCACCCAGAGTACACTGAAAGGGAGTTTGCCCAGTTAAGGCCTGGAGTTCAAGGCAGATGAGCCTAGAGGAGCAGGTGGGGGCCCAAGGACCCTCTCTCCTCTAAGGGTGGTACAGTGTGGTCACTAGAGAGCTGGCTGGCAGGAAGCATAGGATCCCCAGATACCCTGGAACAATTCTACTGGAATCTTCATTTAAGGGGTCCCTGCCATCCCCATGACTTAATTTGTCTACCCAAACAGGTTAAGAAGTCTTAATGGAGATACTGTATGGAACTTGGGAAAACTATGAAACCGTTTTGAGCAGGGACTGGGCTGGCACTTTTTAAAAAGTCAGTTCTTGTACTTAGTACTACAAAATATTTTGTATCTATGAAGGATATTCTATCCTAAACCAGCATTCTTCATTAGAACTATTTGAAACTTTTCACCCATAAGAGCTGGGTGGGGACCATCCCTCCCCAACTCGGATCACCAAGGACAGCTGGAATAGGGAATCGCGAAAACACGACATGTCGGTGTCTTCAAGATATTTACAAAGAGCAGTGCACACAGAGTTGATGCTGCCCATTTCAGGAGCTTGCTCTTTGTATCTGAATTAGACACAGTCTGAGATTTAAAACCATCCATGCATTTCATCCAAGGAGCGGGAGAAATCTGCCTTGCCAGTTGAATTTTAGAGGACATTTCAAAAGAAGCACCTGAGAAAAGGAGCCACCTTCCCTCGGAATTTCCCATCCACTCTTCCTGTCCCCAACTCTTCCAGGCTGTGAGAGTCTAGGCCACAACTGGTGGCCAGATAGAGTTGTCTCCAGCCGCCTCTCCCTAGTGGCATACAGCCATGTTCTGAATGATGATGTTTTGGCGAACCACTGACCACATGTACTGTGGTAGGTCTCATAAGATGATAACGGAGCTGAAAAATTCCTATCACCTAGCGATGTCGTGGTCATCAGAATGCAGCACAACACATTGGTCATGTGTTTGTGGCGATGCTGGTGTAAACGAACCCACTGCACTGCCAGTCAGGTAAAAGTGCAGCACAAATGATGTCCAGTACCTAATCCTTGATAACGATAATAAACGACTATGTTACTGCTTTATGCATTTACTATACTATACTTTTTGTTGTTATTTTAGAGTGTACTCCTATTTATTAAAAGAAAAGTTAACTGTGAAGCAGCCTCAGGCAGGTCCTTCTGGTGTTCCAGAAGAGGCCATTGTTATCAAACTCTTCTGTGATGGGATGGCAGCTCCATGCCTGTTATTGCCCCTTAAGAACTTCCAGTGGGACAAGAGGTGGCGGTGAAAGACAGGGATATTGATGATCCTGACCCTGTGTAGGCCTAGGCTAACGTGTGTGTCCGTGTCTTAGTTTTTAACAAAAAAGTTTAAAAAGTAAAAATAAAATAAGAATAGAAAAAAGCTTATAGAATAAGGCTATAAAGAAAGAAAATATTTTTGTATAGCTGTATGATGTGTTTGTGTTTTAAGCTAAGTGTTATAACAAAACAGTCAAAAAATTAAAAAGTTTATAAGGTATAAAACTTACAGTAAGCTAAGGTGAGTTTATTATTAATGAAAGAATTCTTTAAATAAATTAAGTGTGGCTTAATAGTGCAGTGTTTATAAAGTCTAAAATAGTCTACTGTCATGTCCTAGGCCTTCACATTCACTCACCACTCACTCACTGACTCACCCAGAGCAACTTCCAGTCCTGCAGGCTCCATTCATGGTAAGTACCGTACACAGGTGCACCATTTTTTCTTTTCTACCATTTACCTTTTCTATGTTTAGATACACAGATACTTACCATTGTGTTACAATTGCCTGCAGTGTTCAATATGGTAACACGCTGTACAGGTATTACAGTTGACTATACCATATGGCCTAGTCTGAAGCAATAGACTATACCATATGGCCTAGATATGTAGTAGGCAGTGCCATCTAGGTTTGTGTTAGTTCACTCTGTGATATTCACAAAAAGATGCAATCACCTAGCAACGTATTTCTCAGAAGGTATCCCCATCATTAAGTGAGAATGTGGAGAAGTATGTGTATACATATACACATATACACATATACTTGCGTGTTCGTGCACACACACATACACACACACATACACACTGTCTGCTGATTTACACTTGAATCAGAAGCCTAAGTGAAGCATAAAAATTTCTAGGCATGCCGTGGTTGGTTTACCATTTTTCCAGGGTTGAGATCTCAAGATGACCGTGTTTTTGGGCGCAGGTGAGTGAGTCCTCCTTTTCCCACTTGGTCGGGCTGGCTGTTAGCATCCAGGGTGAACATTCCTGATGCTTTTCACTGGACAAGAGAGTTAATGCCCTCTGTGATAGTTGATGGCCCCACAAATGGGCCATGGCTTTAAACAGCCAATGCCGCCTGCAGAGAGTGGAATTTTCCAGGCAGTGATGATAAACAGACCCTCACTGCTTGAAGATCAGAAAAGGTATTTAAGGTTCTCCTCATCTTGGAGCAAATGTCTGCCTGCAGAGGCTGGGAAGTTAATTAATCAACTGCTGACATTTAGCTGTGAATGTCCTTGGTCACTGGCAAGGAGAACGCAGAGGCCTGTGTACTAGGAACCCTGTGTGCATGAAGCCTTGTGTGCACACACAGCCCTGTGTGTACACATAGCTAACCCTGTGTGCACAGAGCTGTGGGCTGTGAGAGTACAGGCAGGTCCTGATTCTACTGCTTCTCTGATGGAAACCAGGCAGCATAACTCAGTCCAGAATTATTGATGACACACCTTAAAAAAAAGGCTGAAGCCGCTCTTACCTTTCTCTGAGGAGCTCAAATGTCCCCAAAGTAAAAAGCTTGACTACTTCTTCCTTTCCAGTTGTGATGAAAGTGGGGATTAGTGGGATGTTAGAGGCAAAACCTCATCTATGACGTTATGAATGAATAATTCTAATTTCTTTCTGAGTTCTGAGAAATCAGTTTGTTTTACATAGAAATGCAATATGTTCTTGATCTCTATGTATGCGATTAGAATTTTTCCCTCTACTTGGTATTTGTTTCATTACAGAATGAAATTTTGAGCTTATATTTTTGGATATATTTCATCTCATGCATTTCAATGTCTGTTTTTTCCAAATCTCTGCTTCTACAGAACACTTCAACCCTATCTTTTTTTCATATAAGCTTTAGAATGTGGAGAAGTAGGTGGAGATGCTTTCTTTAAGATTCCGACTCTCATTGGAGCAGACACTCCACCATCTCATGAATGTATTTGGAGGAATGTGCCAATTTTTAAGACAAATGATGATTGCTTAGTGCCACTAAGAAAAAATGGAATTGCCATTCCGGCCTCAGCATCAACGTGTAGATGAAGTTCATAGGGTGGCAGCACAACAATGTTGAAAATATCCACCCCAAGAAGGACGATCAAGGTGACAAGTCCAGAACGAATGGGGGTTTCAGAAGGGAGTAGGCTTTCTGGGTTGTAAAAGGAATCAGACTGCTCTGGGATCAGAGGGAATGAGGCATAGCGGGTGGATGGTGGGAGCAGGAGGAGGGAGCAGGTGGTCACTGTGGGCTCTGGGAGCTGTCCATTGTGGCAGGAGCCGGGCCTGAGTGGGGAGAAAGCAGGGAGGGACCTGAGAGCAGACCAGCCAAGACTCAGGACTCAGGGCACCAGCAGAACTGGGGCACAGCAATGAACACACTCCAGCTCTGATAAGCTCGTCCACCATCTCTTAGTCAGGAAATCTGGGAGCAAAGATATTTTAATTTCAGCATCCATGTGTTTTACTTTTTTTAAGGGCACAAGGGCTAGTGGAGTGCCATCTTGTTACCAGGTCCTGGAATCTCTAGGGAGGATGTCTGTGGTCTGTAGGTGAAATGGATGGTGGTGGGAGCTAGAGGGGCTCCTAGAGAGAATGAGAAGCATGATATGGCGGCAACAGTGATCGGAGAGGCCTGCCAGATGGATGAGTTTTGCATTGAAAAGCATTGTGATCCACCTCGCCATTGTCCAGAGGTAGATTATCCAATTTGTGACTCCCAAATCTATTTCTTCTCCCACTGCACTCTTTGGCCACTGCCCTGTTCATTAGCACCTCTGCAAGAGGAAGGGGAAATTGGGAAAAGGCAGTTGATCTATATTTCAGCAGCCTACTTGGCTCAGGGGTGCAAAAGCACTGTGCTAATGAAGCCAAGGTCAAAGGTAGAAGCCCCAGGTGGGCCAGTTAGTTGGGCTACCTTAGCCGGCCTCAGACTAGAGCCCCACCTTGGCCGACTGGTCTGCATGTACATTTCTGCCGGCTGAGAAAAGTGAGTGACTCACTGGCATATATCTGTGCCATCAGAAAAAATAACCCAGTGAGGTGGCTGGTGGTTTATAGCACCCTCTCCTGGTCCCTAGAGCACCACTGTGGGTGGCGTCTGTTGGAAGATGTGGGTGGTGCATTTGGATGTGATTTGTAGAATCCGTGTATTCTCAATCACCACAGGTGATTGGACTTTGCAGTCAGTAGACTTTTCTAAAGAGTTTCAATATTTAATAAGCTGTGTGCCATGTGTATCAACCAGGTCAGCCTGATTGGTCCCTCTCTCTCTGCCATTAAATCATTTCAAAACGACCCTGCCTTTTGCACTGAGAGAGAGGAGATTTCATTTGGGAGGATGCAGTCCACATCTTTATATGTATGCATGTTCTTATTGAAGAAGAATGTATTTATTAAGCTATTACTGTACACCAGGCATTCTCCATGAATTAAGACCTTATAGGTTGAGAATTGGTAAATTCTAAAAGATAGCTACATTGGCAACCTTTTTAAGCAATTAAATGGGTTGATTCTTACCACAAAAGTGTAGGTTCTTTTGATAATCATGGGATTGTGACGAATCCGTAGAAAACCTAATAAAGTTTGTTCTCACATTGCTATAAATACACTACATGAGACTGGGTACTTCATAGATAGAAGAGATTTAATTGAGTCACAATTCCACATGGCTGGAGAGGCCTCAGGAAACTCACAATCGTGGCAGAAGGCAAAGCGGAAGCAAGGCACGTCTTACGTGGGGGCAGGAGAACGAGAGGGCACAGGGGAAACTGTCATTTTTAAAACCATCTGATCTCGTGAGAACTCCTTCACTATCATGAGACCAGCATGGGGGAAACCACCCATGTGATTCAATGACTTTGACCAGGTCCCTCCTTTGACATGTGGGGATTACAATTCAAGATGATGTTTGGGTGGGGACACAGAGCCAAACCATATCACCTAATATTGCTGAATGTGGGCAATATAGAAATGTTTGGTAGCTTTAGGCCATGTTTACACAAGTTGTATCAAAGCCCAGTTGCCAAGTCTCTGACGGCCAGATGGTGTTTGCACACACGGAAAGATTTGGCAGACAAGCAGCACAAGACAGGTTGAACACAGTCAAATACCTGGATGTTTAAAAAATGATCAGTATCTCCTTCACCCCAACATATTTTGTGTTGAGACACTTATAAGGTGAAATGTTTTCTGAAAATATGTTTCTTGTTACAACTGGGTGATGCCACCATTATGTCTTGCTTGCTCCAACAGCAAATGAACCATGACCATCTTCACATTGTCTGTGATTATTCCTTAGCATCTGTAGGGATAAGAGGTGTTAACAGAACATCCAAGGATCATGTGAGCATGGTTTCAATAATATGCAAAGGTTTTAAGCCTCTGTCCTTTAAGGGCCAGGAAAAGAGCATTTAAGCCTTTTAAATTTTGGTGAAGAGGTAATCAGAACCGAGCTGAAGGGAAATAAGGTTCTTCATCAAAGGGAGAGAAGTTTGTCTCATTTTTACTAAATCATGACTATTGTGCAGCCCTTGGGGAAGTGAGGGCCATTGTTGCAAGTTGTTGGATAGAATGAAGGAAAAGGGAAGATAGAGGCTGAATGGCAATGGAGGATGTGACTTTAGACTGAGCACAAGTGTCTGCACAAGAGAGGAGTAGGGACCATAAACACAACTTAAAAACTGAGTGCATGGATGTTCCGGAAAGTTCTTCCCCTCATCGTTTGTAGGGTCAGCTAGTGGGCAGCTGTCTTCACGCATCCTCATGGAGACAGCTTCCTCTCTGTACATGCCAAACTTGGCTTCAGCCTGGCTGAATGTCCTCAAGCCTCGAGGAAGCGGGGGTGGTCCCCTTCACAGCTGACCAAGGGGAGGTGCTCAGTGGTCCCTCGTTTAGCAGTGCACCTCTTCCTGCATGGTTCCTGGTACCCTAGAGGCTGAAAGATGCTCCATTGTCCTTCTAGAATTCTGGGAAGTAACTGTGGATCAGCCAGTGACTACTGAATAGTAAAATAAAATATAATAAAATAAGCCATGACTCTTTCCCGCTGTGAATTTTGGATCACAAGTTGCAAAGATCAAGCCTAGATCAAGCCTGCAGCAATCCCAGGGTCTGATGCAGGACCGGACTATGTCTGTCTTCAGGAATGTTTGTAGTTCCAAAGCTCACAAAGGAGAGTGTCATAGAGACCGTGCCGAGAAGGAGAAGGGAGATGGGTCACTTTTTCCTCCTGAAGGGGGAAAAATGCAACAAAACCTCCGGCAGGATTTTCATTTCCCTTTCATAGACATCTTGTTTTTTTCATTAATTTTTTTCTCCAGGGAGGCAGCCAGAGTGGGCAAAGGGAAATATGTAGGGGAAATAGCCTTGCTGAAATTAAACAAATCTCTGCTGCCGTGTGTCCATCTGCCCGTCCATCTGTGAATAACCTGTAATTATTAATAATATGAGTGATGTCATGAACATTCTGGCAAGAATGCCGAGCCCCAGAGACCACTCTGGAACCAGTCAGCACAGGACAAAGCCGGGAGAATGATCGGCCGTGTTTGCACTGAGCTGAGGATAAATCTGGCTCGCTGGTGTGCGCCGCGCCTGCCAAGCCCTCTCGGCAGTAGGACCAGAGCATATTGGGTTTTCTCATAAACTTTCGATGAGATCAGATTGGCGGCATCTCAAAGGAACACCTCTTATATAAAAAAAGGTTGAGTACACAATCCAGCAAAAAATGTCATTAAAAGGACACATGGTGCTGAGTGGGACAACCTTAAAATCACTGAAAATGGAGTGTTTAAAAGAGCACTGGAGAAACACATCCAAGAAGATGACAAAGGGGGAGAGGGGGGAAATATTAGAGACATTTCCCCTGGGCCCTGTTTCTGTTTTCCATGAAAACACTCATGAAATCATATGGGGGGATGGAGAGAAAAAAAAAAGCAAAGAAATTCTCAGTAAAAGCCACCCCTAAAAGAGCTAGGACTCCAGAATATTCCAGAAATCACTCTACGGCATTTCACACTGGTGGTTGACCTGAATAATTGGCGCCAGTGCAAACCAATGCCCCAGGCTATGGTGCAGGAAGTTTCTGATTGGGGCAGGTGCCAGTAGGGTGGGAGCCCTCAGCCATGGGCTGTGAACAGGCCTTGGACCCCTACGTGGCTTCACTGTGGGGCTTTAGTCATCTGAGTGGAGCTGTGCAATAGCAGGCGTCTTTGCTGGTGTTGTTCATTATGATATCTCTAGCTCCTAGAATAAGAGTACTATAGTACATGCTCAATAGACATCTCCTAAATGTGTTACTTTATGGCGACACTGTTACAGATGTCTAAGAGCATATTTGTGTCTGGCATAAGTATCTGGTCCAATTCCGGAAGCCACTGGCCAGGGGCTGGGTAGTGGGGGTGGGGGTATTAGAAAGAAAGAGACGCACCACCTCCATGTGATGTGGACATCACACATGGCCCACTCCTCAGGCCATAGGTTTCTGTTGAATGGCTCCTAACACAAGTGTCCGCCTTACTGCACCATGGTGTCCACCCTTGGCTGTTTACCATGTTGTTAACTCAGCACCAGAATGATTCACAGCTGCCTCCCAGACAGCCTGGTCTCTCTGTGTTGGAAAGAACAGTGGATTCCATTGAAAAAGTTGTCTTGTTTCAAAGAAAACAAAAAGCAGGAGAAGTATAAAGACGAAGGTCATTCTGGAATGGATCTCCCATGGGGAGCCTGAGAGTTTGGCAAAGGACTCTGATCCACTCCCAGGAAGAGGGAAGGCAACATGGCAACCATGAGACCAAAATAGAGCAGGCTGCACTCTGCCAGTGAAGTCAAATTGCTCTTGGAAATGTGAAAATTAGGATTGATGCTGTCGAACAATAGACATTCCAAACATACACTCCTAATAACAACAATAATGAGAAAATAAAGATAAAAATGAAAGCAAGAATGGCTAGCTTGTTTTAAGCAGCTCCTCTTTGCCAGGTGTTTTACATATATCATTTCATTTAATATCCACAGCAACCGTACAAGGTAAAAGCCATTACTATCCTAATTTTGTAGAAAAGAAACTGAGATTTGGAGATTAAGTATATTGCCAATGTCACAAATCTAGGCAGTGGTGGGGCCAGAATTAAAAAATAGGTCATACTGAAACATATAGGTGAAGGCATTGCCTCTAGAATGTAGAAGAAACTGACAAAGAGATAAAATGTAAGAAAATATGACAGACACGTAGAGTAGAACTCTGAGGTTCTTGGCCAGGTACAGTCGCTCACACCTGTAATCCCAGCACTTTGGGTGGCCGAGGTGGGTGGATCACCTGAGGTCAGGAATTCGAGACCAGCCTGGCCAACATGGCGAAATCCTGTGTCTACTAAAAATACAAAAAATTAGCCAGGTGTGGTGGTGGGTGCCTGTAATCCCAGCTGCTTGGGAGGCTGAGGCAGGAGAATTGCTTGAACCTGGGAAGCAGAGATTGCAGTGAGCTGAGACCACACCATTGCACTCCAGCCTGAGTGACAGAGTGAGATGTCTCAAAAAACAAGCAAACAAACAAACAAACAAACTAACTAACTAACTCTGAGGTTCTTGGAGAGCCAGAGAAACAGATTTCATAATCAGGGTTATTGATTAAGTTCTAGGGCTTAATAAAATAAAATAAGTACTAGATAAATATTAATGAAATTAAATAAAGCCAATATTGAAAAAATCAAAGAGTTGTGTTCCAGGTAGATTAAATAGGAAGCATCACCAAGCACCACAGCGGGGCCCTCAATTTTGGTGATGGGGTTTATGGATTCATGTCTGGCTATCCCTTTCCAGCCTCACTCCTCCAGCCTCCTGGAGGACTCCCCGCGCTCCTTGCCTTCTCCAAAGGCTACTGATGCTCTCCCCAGCCCCACAACCTCCATCCCCTTTCCTCTTTCCTAGCAGAATTCTCCTTTTGTGCAGGCATCTGTCTGCTCTCCTATGTGGTCCTCGGCTGTCTAAGGATGCTGCCTCTACAGGAGCTTGAATCGTGACCTGGGATCACTCCAGGCAGTCTGCACACTCCATGCCCCAGCCACAGTCACAATCCTCCAGGTGAGTCTCAGACCCTTGCTGGAGGAGGCAGGAACATTTTTTCTCCTATTGGCCATAGTGCCCACAGGCCCAGAGCTCCTGCGGCCTTACTGGGAAGCAGGGCCACAGGTAAAGGTGGGGCTGAGAGAGTCATGTGTTGCAGGGCACCAGAGGTGAGCAAGGTGGAATAAATTTGGGAGAAACCCACCCTACTCTTGTGTCTGTCCATACTTGAGCTGATTTGTTTCTTTATTGTTCCAGCCAGTTGCGTCTTGTTGCTATCTCTGAAATGGAAAACATCATCACCGATCATTTCTCCCCTCTGCAATCATTGTTTTATAGTGTGGAGGGTTTCCATTTCTGAAATGCAAATTTGGTCCCCACTCACCCCTAGATTCTGCCATGGTCTAGCTTCCTAGCCAGACTCTTGGCACACCAGGTTCCATGATCCCGGCTACACTATACTTTTGTCTTGGTTTGGTTTGGTTTCACACCTTTGAGGTTTTGTAAGATCTCCCTCTTTGTGGATTGACTTCACTCTTCACCCCACTCTCTGCAACACACCAGGTAACTTTCTTCTTTGTCCAGCAAAGATCAAGATCTCTTCCTGGAGAGTCTCCCTGGGTCTCACTTCCCTAAGCCTAGATACCCAGCTCCTTCTGTGATCACCTGCATACCTGAGACTGCCCCTTCCATGGCAATAGTTACATCCTGCTTCATTTCCTCCTCTGACCCCTGCCAGAGCAGCATGGGCTTCTCATGACAAGAGTCCTGTTTGTTTCTCTTTATATCAACAATATTTTGCAGGAAGCCTGGCATGAGGAGAAGGTTTGACCACTATATGTTGGATTATACTGAACTATGGTAACATTCTGAAATTGCCAGAAAAAAGAATTCTCCAAGTTCCACAAAAGAAAAATGGAGTACATTTAAAAGAACTAAAATCAAGAGAGCTTCAGACTTCCCAACTGTAACAATCAAAGCAAGAAGAGAGCGGAATAATGGTTTCACAATATCTAAAGAAAAAGGATGCAAGTTCTGTTAGTTTTTTAGGGCTGCCATGACAAAATACCAGGGGATGGGAGGTTATTTTCTGACAGTTCTGAAGGCTGGAAGTCCATGATCAAGCTGTCCACTGGGCTGATTTCTCCTGAGGCCTCCCTCCCTGGCTTGCCAACGGCCGCCTTCTTACTGAGTCCTTGCAGCTGCTTTCCTCTATGCATGTGCATCCCTGATGACTCTCTCTGCGTGTCCAGATTTCCTCTTCTTATAAGGAACCGGTCAGGTTGAATTAGGGCCCATCCTAACGGCCTCATACTAACTTCATTATTTCTTTAAAGACTCTGTCTCCAAATATAGCCCCATTCTGAGGTACTGGGGGTTAGGGCTTCAACATATGAATTCTGGGGGACACAGTTCAGCCCATAACATAAGCCGCACCATCATTCTCATGTGACAATGACAGGAAGGCCCCATAAGACTTGCCCAGAACTCCTGATCAACATTGGTTCTGTTCTGAGATCACAGGAAGGCTGAGATAAGCCTGAAATACAGATATCTTAAATAAAAATATGATTGTGGGGAAACACTTTTGCTGACCTGTGAAACTAAAAAATCTAAGAGATAAGTAAAATATATGAATGGGAGATGGACAGTTATGGATAGAGCAAGAGTCAAGAAGAATGTTAAGAGAGTGGGGGGATTATGGCTGTGTCTAACCTATGGGTAATCATTGGAAGTCAATCACCTCAGCTTCTTTCTTTCTCCACCTCACATCCAATGCATCAGCAAAATTGTCAGTACTGCTTTGAAAGGTCTCCAGCTCTGACTGTGCCTCACCACCAGACTCTAAGGGGCCTGGACGGGGGCAACAAACTTCTGCCTGGTCTCCCCGCAGCCTGGCCTCCACACAGTGGCCAGAGGGATCCTTTAAAATCTAGTTAGACTAGCCGGGCGTGGTGGCTCATGCCTGTAATCCCAGCACTTTGGGAGGCTGAGGCAGGTGGATTACCTGAAGTCAGGAATTTGAGATCAGCCTGACCAATATAAAGAAACCCCATCTCTACTAAAAAATACAAAAATTAGCCAGGCGTGGTGGCATGTGCCTGTACTGCCAGCTACTCGGGAGGCTGAGACAGGAGAATCACTTGAACCCCGGAGGCAGAGGTTTCAGTGAGCCAAGTTTGTGCCATTGCACTCCAGCCTGGGCAACAAGAGCGAAACTCTGTCTCACAAAAAAAAAAAGAAAAAAATTTAATCAGACCACTTTTAATGTAAATTACTTCTCTGTTGAAAAGCTTCTCAAGACTCCCTCCTGCATTCCAGCCCTTCTCCCCTGCCCTGGTCTTGTCAATTTTCCTCCCTGCTCCAGCCCTACTCACTCCCTTGTTGATCTTTAAGAAAGTGCCCCAGGGCCTTTGCACTGGCTGTTCCCACTACCTCACTTTCCCCACCAGCTATTTCCATGCCTTATTTCTCTCTTCATTTGGTTCTTGGTTTTAATGCCATCGTAGCCTGTGACCCCACAGAAGATGGCTCCCTGTCTTCCTCTCCCCATCTCTGGTCCTGCTTCATTTTCTGCATGGTGCTCCTTACTCTCTGCCATGTTGGTACATTGCCTCTCTTCTTCCACTAGAACATCGGGGCACAGACCAGAGACTCCCCGCTCTGCCCTCTGTTGAGTCCTCTGTGCCTGGGGCAGTGTTTGCAGAGCGTGAGCTCAATACGGATTTCCTCCATGAATGAACAAAGACAAGATGCCAAAACCAAAAGAAAAAAATGGTCTCAAAATATGGGACTAAAGTAATGAAAAATGGGCAAGGCTGGGTTGGCAAGTATGGCCCCCACCCTCCCTAAAAGAACCCCAAAGGCCAGTGGTGCTGAGATCTCATGAGCACTGGGATGACAGCCATTCTACAAATGTGGGTGTGATGCCTGAGATCACAGCAGTGAAAAGAATGGAGCACGTACCTTCCAAGTAATTTTAAATGTTAGCTCCAGGTAGATCATGGTCAATGCATCAAAAATGATAAGTGATGAGGCTTCTCTAACTGATGATAACAACAAACTGTGTTGATGACTGTGCCAGTGGCCACGAGAGTTTAAAGTCACCCATCCAAAAAAACTCCAGGTCCCCGGGAAGGTTAAAAATTAACATCTAACCGAATGTTGCTTATTAGACATCCAGCTCCACAAAAGGAAAAGATTTTAGAAATAGAGAAGGAAAACAGATATACACGCTCAATTTTGAATATTAGATTAAAATCTATTTATTTTGATAAAAATATAAAAAATAATAAATGCATGGCATTAATTAAATTCCTTGGATAGGGTCAAATAATATAGCATCAAGGTATTTTAAATAAAATCCATGAGAAAAGTAGCAGTGGAGATGGTTAGATATTGACAAAAATACAATTATAAGGAGCTACATGCATTCACTATTAGCAGGAAATGCGAATAAAATAGGAGTAGAGAGAATGTCATCAACATAAATAATAAAAGTAAACAGATACAAGCAATACTATTTTGCCATAACAGGAATCACTCATCTCTATTGAAAATTTTCTGTAACAAGATGGAATATAAATACAAATGATAAAACCTTCCAATTAAAAGATTACCCTTTGATCCAAACGCAAAGGCAAATGGACACTAAACAAAGTCCTGAAGAAAATCTAAATAAACTTCAAAGAACAGAGGGCTTTAAGGGCTTCATTCTCTAGTAGGAAGAGGAAAGCAACAGAAATTATAGACATGCTGAATACATCCACGAGCTAGTTTTCTGAAAGAGAGTGCAAAAACAATAACATTTACAAATCTCCAGAGAATCTAACTAAAAGTGAAAAGAAGAAAGTAAACATAAAACAAATTAGAAATGAACAGGGGAAGAAATAATAATGATAATAAATTTTGGAGACTTCTCTCATCGTTGTATCTTCCCAGATTTGGAAATAGCAAGGTGTTCCACCTTCTGTGAGTGGGGCTCTCGGAATATGGGAAGCCAGGCTGGGGGTGGGGTGATGTTATGGCGGGCGGGGCTCTAGCTTTTGCAGGGCCCCAAGTCATGGGGGTTAGGGGTTATTCCTTGGTTGGATGTTGGTTGGCTTCAGGCTTTCTTGGTGGGTATATAGGTTCATTTTAGACCAGTATAGCCACTGGTTCTCAAATGAGAGAAAAGCGTGGGGCTGAGTCAGTCCTTTTCTGTTTTATTTGAAGATTTGCTTACATTTTCAGCTCAGAGAAGATAATATTCCACGTATCATCTTAGAGTGTGTCTCTCATCTTCCACTATGAGCCAATTCTCCTTTTCATCCTTTAGGGTACCTTTGCCATTTTGACAACCCATACAGACCTTAAACTGCATTCCTTAATATGGCTATGGCTGTTTAAAATTACAAGATGTTAAAAAAAGAAATACATATTGAAAATGGAAAAACAAAAATAAAAAGACTTTATTTGTAGATGACAGGAGTATTTAACGAGAAAAGCCAAAGCAAGCAGATTTCAAAAGTGCGAGAATTAATAAGAGGTTTTAAGTACGACTACCATTTACAGGCTAAGTTGGCAAAAATGGAATGGATTCCTTTGCTGCGGCGAAGACTAGATGGATCCCTTCTGCCAATGTCATTCCGTTCCTAAAGCAGAGGGAAGCACGGCTTA